>NC_079453.1:33738716-33848716 GCF_903798145.1 Danio aesculapii | reverse complement strand
CCATTGACTTTAAATTTATGAGTCACCACAAACCACAGTTTCAGCTAAAAACCTTCTCTAATGTTTTACTGAAGGAATAAATCACCTCAGGATGACCTTAACAGCAATTTTTCAGTTTTAGGTAAATTATACCTTTAAGCTTTCTGATTAGCCAGACTCAACAACACTGGCTCAGTTAATGAGTTTGGGGGTGTAACAGTTGTAATCTGTTTCGCTGATCAATCGCAGTTTTTTTTTTTTGTTGTTTGTTATTGTTGTTCTGTAGAGTGCATTAGAGTCCACCCACGCTTTCAGCAGCTTTCATTTGGAAAGTGTTTCTCTCATTCATCTCTCAAAAAGGTTTTTAAGACTTTATAAACCATGAATCAAACCAGCCAGCTACAAGGTGAACCAACCACGACATTATCAACATTGATTTGAAGTCAAAATAATTGATCTTGAATTAAAGTATTTGAAAATTGGACCAAAAAAAACCCCAAAGATGCAAGACCGTGTGCTTCACAGCTTTAATACAAGAAAGAACTACAATCCCATAGAGTGAAAGTAATATTTGTGAAAGTCATATTAGAAAAATATAGGAACAACATTTTATGTTTATTGTAAAATATAGATATACAGTGTCTAAATAGTTTGAGATTGCAGGGAACCATGAAACCCCCACTGTCTCAGCAGGGTGTATTCACACCTCTAGTTTGAAAAAAGTCAGGAAATTGGGTGAGTCCAGCTCTGTTTAGGTGGGAGTGTCGAGTAGTGAAAGAGGGAAGGGTTTGCAAGAAAAAGGGAGTTTCAGTACATGCACTACAGCTGATTTTCACAGCGGAAACATGCAGAGGAGATAGATCGTGACCACGTTTACATGGACATCAGTAATCAAATTATTTGCCTTAATCTGAATAAGACATTGGTTAAAGCTTCAGCTCAATAATCTGTATCAGAGCTTCTGAATGTTCCTTTCATGATCCCGTTTTACATGTTATAGCACATAGATCGATTAACATCATTGCCACACTATTCACATTTCCTGTGGAGTTTCATGTAATTTTGGGTATTTCATTCTTAATATGTTGACTTTAACTGCAGTTTGGCACTTTCACTTTCATTCAGGAACATTTCATGCATGCCCCGTTACAAATGAGATATTAGATGCGAGGAACGGCTGGAGGAGTGTTGTTTTACTGGAATTTTTCATACCGCACGCCGCCTGAGAAAAAAAAAATCCTCCGCATTTCTCTGTAGATGCAGGCACTCGATAGGTGCAGAGAATAGCATCAAACAGCCGTGTGTGTATAGACTATCCTGTCACAAAATGCGGCGAAAATCATACACAGCGAAAATCCTACACGACGGTAATGGTTTGATTGAGATGTTTAAATGTTTACATTCGGAGAGCAGCATTTACATGGATCTTTCAGTCCATAATACTGTAGTGATATTACTGTAAACCTAACTAAATCATTTTGACTAAGGTATGTCTTTAAAAACTGAAAGAGTACTGGTGACGACAATAACTAACTTTGCCATCTGAATAAACATAAACAAACAAACAAACAAACAAACAACACTGATCACACCCTTACCAAATCTGTAGAGACAGGGCAGTCAACACCAACTGGAACCGCATCTTTTTTGAAAAGAAGACGAGCAGCAAATCCGGATTTCCAGATGAGAAAAGCTCTTGGGTAAAACATGTTACTTACAAACATATTTTTGTCGCGTGTTAGCAGAGCACTGTAATCCACAAATGTGGGCCGACACGCAGCGGTGCTCTCATAGTGGGAAAATGGGAACAAAACCTTTGTTGCGACACATTTATAAACACAACACTGATGACCCATGTCTCTGAACAATTTTTTTTCCTTCCCTTGTTTTAATTATGGTTGGCAACACAATGTGGCGTCTCTCTGAGTCTGAACACTATAACAAGTAAAAACAGTTTTTGAAGCATTCATGCATATTAATGAAGTTGCGCCTCATTCACAATAGAGCGCGCTGATTGGTTCGAACCAAGTTTATCTCATGAATTAATGATGGTCGCTCAAAGATGTCACATTGTACCCGCTGGTACAGACAGCCAGTCTCCACACTGGAATTCACACGGATCTAATCACTATGAACGAATTTGCTCGAAATAATGCAAAAACAACAAATTTTCACTTTTTTGTGAAATATATATGTGTCCTAATAGTGTTTTTAGCAGTGTGGGACACATTTATGACTGTTAACATCTCAAAAAATGTGTTTTGGTTTTTCGTGACCCTTTAATGGATATTGAAATAATCATGTTGTTTATCACTTGGAATTTTACTTATAAACATGACATAAAATCAAATAATGGAGGTTGATGGCAATCTTGTAGGCTAGTCTTAAAAGTTTTTGTTTAAAGTCTGTTTCACAATGGAGAAAATGAATAGGATACCTCCAAATACCACCGGTTAGGCGAAATCGGCTCACAGCTTGTCTATGTGCAAGTTTATTAATGTTACAGGATGAGCTAATTGTGCATTTCCCTCCTTTTTCTCTGTCTGGTTTATTGTTAGTTACTACAGTTAATCAGTCATGTTTGTGGTAGACTGAAATTGGGACAGGATGCAGATGTAAAAGAGTATCCTGACCAGAGAACATCTGTTGTTTTGCTAAAAGTTATTGTTGTCACTTTACGCATGTTCTTATTGGGTAGTTATTACACTGTATGCTATTTCTGTGTATTTATACAAGAAAGCATACACAAAAGAAGTATACATACAAAAGTTCATTCATACAAAATGCTTTAACATTATATTTGAAAACAAATATTGAACTTTGCAGTAGTTTCTTTTCTCCACCTTCAACCACTTTTGAGGTCTTATTTAGCAAAATTTGTTTGTGCTATTTAAATACTATTTTTAAAGCATTGATGTTAACGCATCAAAATCATTTAAATATACGTTTGAGTAATATCTGTTAATATATTTTATTTCCTTACCTTTAAACTGGGTGTTACTTACTTACTTATTGTGATTTTTAAAGTCCATCATAAAACAAAGTTTACAATGTTTATTTTGCTAGCAGACAATGTTATTCTTTATGTGAACAATTAATCCGTGCATGTTAATCCCCAGAAAAAAAAGTTTGTTTTGGTAATCTTCAATCAAGGTTCGGCCATTTTCTTCTACATTTGGAATGGTGGTCTTTCTGTATTAACATAAGTTTGAAGGGCTTTATCCACAACATTCCTAACCACATCTCTTCTTAGGCTGATTTATACTTCTGCATAGGGCTGTGCGATTTGGGATAAAAATCTAATTGTGATATTTATTTATTTATTTTTTTTATAGCTGTTCGTAAGTTCTTTCTTAAACTAGAAGGTGAAGTCCACACTAGTGGCTTTGTAACTACTAGCTAGTTTGTAACTAAATTTGTTAACATGTTCTTAAAGCAAACCGTAGTTAGTAGGTCGTAAGCTGTCCGTAAAATCATGCGTATAGTCGCATTAATGACATAATATCCATTAAGAAGCATTTAAACCGTTAAACTGCTATACAATTCTGCAACTAATGTATCTATATTTGACTGTCCTATGGAAATGAAATGACAATTTATATTTTTATAGTACATTACATTACAATCAGTCACTACAGATGATGTACACAGCTGCATCGCGAGCCGTGAATGCACACGGAATACACATGCAGTTATCAAAACATTAAACTTTCATTTTGTGTGACTTTAAAACCAAAATATTCCCATATTGTTTTTTAATTTTTTAAAAATTTTTTGTGGGTGTTCCGCATAGTTCGGTTGCGCAATTCTGATTGGGCAGAACGAAAGTGTGTTCACTCAGTTGGCTAGTAAGACTGTCACACACAGACGCCATGCACGCATTTGTTCTGGATGGATTTCATGATTTTGCAGCCTCTTGTGATTTAACTAATTGCAATTTTTCAAATTGCGATTGCAATTCGATTTTGATTAATTACACAGCTCTGCTCTGTGTCATGCGCACTGGTATGGTCCGGCGCAGCCTCCGTGCGGTCACATAGCCCTCGCCGTGGCTGATGCCCATGGTGACGCCAATGCTGACGTGCACCTCTCAAAAAATGTAACTACATGTTAAAATGATGCATGGCACAAGCTCTGTGATTGGTTGGCTTGGTAGCTGTGACGAGTGTGGAGCGAGTGTTTACAAGTGTCGAGTCCCGTGAAGGAGGTCCAGATAAAACTTTTTTTGTTTTGTGTTTACCTTATGATTAAAGTTGTTGCACATCCGCCGATTCCCACCTCCGAATGAGCAAGTTTTAGATACATTAAGGTAGCGTTCCGAACAAACAAAAAACCTGCGAAGAAACTTCACACAGAGGAACATAACCTGCTGCCAGCTAGAGTTTCAGAAGTGCTATTGCAGAGCAACAGAAGTATACATGCCAACTACACACAAGGCATGCGCCGTTTGTCAGGGCGATCACTTGATGCAGAAGTATAAACCAGCCTTTACTGTTAGTTTTCTACAAGGGAATGATGCATAAAAAGAAAACCCCGCCCTCTACTCAATATTCTGTTTCAGTTGGACGTACATCAACATACTGAAACAAAAGTCTCAGCAACTTCCGGTTCACACAGACTTTATTGATGCATGCATTGCACAATTCTCATAAAAAGAAGTGTAAATGTGAAAAGAACATGATTTGGCCTTGTTTTGTCCCACAGATGTCAGGATGGAGTGTTGTGATGGGGAGCCGCGCTACACCATTGAACAGATCGACCTGCTCCAGCGCTTAAGGCTGTCGGGGATGACCAAACCTCAGATCATTCAAGCCCTTGAGTCTTTAGACAGGCTTGATCCAGACCATCGTTCCCCATGCTGCAACAATCACTCAACCCAACCCAGCGCCCCTACCTCCGCAGCCCCTGCTGCCCCGTCATCCTCCTCCTCATCCTCCTCCTCTCTTACCTCAGCCACCACGCAAACTCCTGTAATTGATGCTGCATTATCACCCAGTAACAGCTACGATGCCTCACCTCCACCCCTGTACCCGCCCAGTGGAGTTCAGAGGTCGTTCAGTTACGATTTGGCAGAAGAGGACTGGGATCTGGAGGAGAAGGTGGAGGAATACATGAGGTACTGTATCTGTTACGAGCGCACATTATGAGCTGCTTCTGTGGGCTTCTCTTCTCAGGTCTACTGAGAGGCAGAGATTAATATAACAGCTGATAATGACAGCAAATGTCCCTGAGCAACAGTGTAATTTTCAGAGAACAAGAACCCTTTCTGAATCAGGTCAGTTGGACAGTTGGTGCATATGGATACTTTCTGTAGCTTTTCTTGTAACGGCTTTGGCTCTGAAGAATGCGGTATGTTCCTCATTTAAATACACTTTGTGGCCAATTTATTAGGCACACCTGGCTAGCTTGTCTTCAGAACTTACCTAATTCTCCATGGTGTAGCTTTAACAAGGTGCTACAGAAACATTGCTTTTGGATTTTGATCCATATTGGGAGTATTGTGCAGTTTGATTTGTTGGCTGAACATGGTAGTTTACTCTCCCTCTTGTAATCGAAGTTGTTAATTTCTTTCTTTACGGAGTCAAAAAGAAATGAGAACTTTCAAACTGCAGATTCATATGGCTCTACATAATCCCAGTTGAGGAGTACATTTTTGAAAGTTCAAATCACGCCCAAAAAGTCCACCATATGGAGAAAAATTCTTCATTTCTTTTTGATAGAAAAAAGAAAGAAATTGCAAATCAAATCTTGAATGACATGGCTCTGAGTACAATTTTTATCCTGGAAGCGAGCTAATAATTGAATTGCCTCTTCCACCACATCCTAATGGGGCTCTTTAGGATCTGTGGACTGTGGAGTTTATTTAACTCAACTGTCATGTTCAAGAAACCAGTTTAAAATGATTTGACCTTATTGACAGTGCATTATAGGTGTAGCATCACAAGATGGGTTCACTATGGTCATAAAAGGGATAGAATGGACATGGTCATGGACATTAATGCTTAGTTGATATTTGGAGACCCAAAGTGTATCAAGAAAATCAGGACAGTGCATATTATGTAATAACCTAATTATAACACTCATTTTAGAATCTATTTTTAAAGCTTCTAACATTTTTCGCCATTTTAGAAATGTAAGACTTTTGTTTTGTCACTGTAATGCTTGTGCTTGTTTGGATTGTAGGAGGATTTTTATTCTGGAACCAAACTAATTATTTATGGTAGTCTATTGGATCTGTGGAGGCCATTTAAGTTTATTTAACTCAACTGTCATGTTCAAGAAACAAGTTTGAAGTGATTTGACCCTACATTATGGATTTACAAGATGGGTTCACTATGGTCATAATGGACATGGTCATGAACATTCATGCTTACAGTGCATCTCGAAAGTATTTAAAGCGCTTCACTTTTTCCACATTTTATGTTACAGTCTTAGTCCAAAATGGATTAAATTCATTTATTCTTTCAACATTCTACACACAATACCTCATAATGACAATGTGAAAAAAGTTTTTTTTTAATTTGTTGAAAATTTATTAAATAAAAAACCTGAAAAATCACATGTACATAAGAACATGTACAGCCTTTGCTCAATACATTGTTGATGCACCTTTGGCAGCAATTACAGCCTCAAGTGTTTTTGAATATGATGCCACAAGTTTGGCACACCTGTCTTAGGGAATTTTTGCCTATTCCTCTTAGCAGTAACTCTCAAGCTATATCAGGTTGGATGGAAAGCGATCCTGTACAGTGATTTTTCAGATCTCTCCATATATTCAATAGGATTTAGGTCTGGGCTCTGGCTGGGCCACTCAGGGACATTCACAGAGTTGTTCGTTGAATATCTCTCCATTGATATTTTGGCGGTGTGCTTTGGGTCATTGTCCTGCTGGAAGATGAATCGTCACCCCAGTCTGAGGTCAAGAGCACTCTGAAGCAGGTTTTCATTCAGGATGTCTCTGTACATTGCTGCATTCATGTTTCCCTCTATCTGGACTAGTCTTCCAGTTCCTGCTGCTGAAAAACATCCCCACAACATGATGCTGCCACCACCATGCTTCACTGTAGGGATGGTATTAGCCTGGTGATTAGCGGTGCCTGGTTTTCTCCAAACGTAACGCCTGGCATTCACTCCAAAGAGTTCAATTTTAGTCTCATCTGACCAGAGAGTTTTGTTTCTCATGGTCTGAGAGTCCTTCAGATGCCTTTTGGCAAATTCCAGGTCGGGAGTGGCTTCTGTCTGGCCACTACCATACAGGCCTGATTGGTGGATTGCTGCACAGATGGTTGTTTTTCTGTAAGGTTCTCCTCTCTCCACCGAAGAACACTGGAGCTCAGACAAACTGACCATTGGGTTATTGATCACCTCCCTGACTAAAGCCCTCCCCCGATCACTCAGCTTAGATGGCCGGCTAGCTCTAGGAAGAGTACTGGTGGTTCCAAACATCTTCCACTTATGGATGATGGAGGCCACTGTGCTTATTGGAACTTTCAGAGCAGCAGCTATGAATACTTTCCAGATGCACTGTAGTTGGTATTTTGGAGACCCAAAGTGTGTCAAGAAAATCTCCTGCTTTCATTTTGTTTACGCCGAATTTTGACTTCTGAATGCTGCAGCAAAAATTGAGACTCATAAAACCAGGGAACTTTTTCCAATCTTCTATAGTCCAATTTTGTTGAACCTGTGTGAATTGTAGCCTCGGTTTGCTGTTTTTAGCTCAAAGGAGGCACCGGTGTGCTCCTCTGCTGCTGTAGCTCATCTGCTTCAAAGTTTAATGCATTGTTTGTTCAGAGATCGTGTTTATAGTGAATAGTTTGATCAGTTAGAAGTACTCTGGCAATTTGTCTCTAAGACCTTTACTCACAAAGCTACTGCTCACAAGATATTTTTTTAATTTAGGAGAGCACTCTCTGTAAACTCTAGAGAAGGTTGTGTGTGAAACTTCCAGTAGAACAGCAGTTTCGGAAACACTAAAACCAGCCCAGTGTGACACCAAGGACCATGCCATATTTTAAGTAATTGAAATGGGTTTTTTGTGTGATCTGATGCTCCATTTGAACTCCTGAAGATCTTCTTGACAAAGTCTGCATGCTTAAATGCATTGAGTTTCAGCCATGAAATAATTACAGATATTACAAATATCTGAATATTTCCATTTAATTAGGTGTACCTTATAAATAGACCTATGGATGTACAGTACATATTATGCAATACCCTAAGTATAACACTCGTTTTAGAACATATTTTTAAAGCTTCTAATATTTTTCACCATTTTAGAACTGTTAGACTCAGTGTTTTAGTTTGTCGCTTTAATCATCGTCTTTGTTTGGACTGTAGGAGGGACAGCAACCTTGTGAAAGAAGAAATAAAGGCTTTTCTTAATAACAGAAGGATCTCCCAAGCAATTGTTGGCCAGGTCACAGGTACTCCACATGCTTTTTTGTCTCTTAATGGGGAGGGGGAGTGTGAATTTTTTATTTTTTATTTTTTTTACATCTCAAACAATTAAACCTTTTATTCAATAACAGTTATATATTATTTCCATACTATATATTAGTGCTTGTTGAGTATGTACCAAACTTGTCCGAATCAGCACTAACAGAGAGAGAATCTAGGCCAACCACAGCTTTGATAACCAAAACGTTGAGATGGTGGAAAAACATCAAGCAACTGAAGCTGATAATATCTGACTGGAAAGAGGTCACATTTACAGCTGATGAAAAAAATGCAAACCAACTCTGTGGACGCAAACTGTGATTGCAAACTCAGATTGTGTTTCCACCTCTTAGCTAATATGTTTCCCATTCTCAGAACAATTGCATGCATTCTTGATGTTTTACACAGATTATATGTTATACAGCAGAAAGATCAACACTGGATCTGATGAACCCCACAGAGGACAGATTGGGTACAGATGTGCTTATAGTATCAACATCAGTTTGTGTTGAGGGCAATTGGATATTATTCTCTATAAAATAGTCAAAAAAGGAAGATGTGTTTGAGATTTAAAATAGGATTAACAGTATTTTTGAAAACTTTTTTTAATGATTGTAGCCTGTGTGGATCACTGTAATGGAGGAAATAAGTACTGAACACGTCATGTTTTTTTCTTGGAATAATATTTCTAAAGGAGCTGTCGACATGGAATCGAACCAGATTTTGGTAAAAACCCAAACAATACAAACATAAAAACAAAACAAATAAAATCTGAAAAATGAGTTACGCGTAACAGCAATGAAAAGAAACAAAGAAAAGTGCTGAATTACTGAAACTTAATTAATACTTTATATAAAAGGCTTTTTTGGTGATGGCAGCTTAAAGATGCCTCATATGGAGAATGAAGTCACATGAGTTGCTCAGAGTTTTTCACAGACCTCAACAAATTGTTAATCTTAATGGTTCTGTGGGACTCGTCTATCAAATCTGAGCTTTATTTTGTATTTTCTATTGGATTCAAGTCGGGTGATTGACTAGGCCATTCTACAGCTTGATTTTATTTCTCTGAAAACATTTGAGAGTTTCCTTGGCTGTGTTTTGAATCGTTGTCTTTCTGAAATGTCCACCCTGGTTTCATCTTCATCATCCTGATAAAGTAGATGTTGGACTGAAGCAGCTAATATTCATTTACAATGACAAAAGGCAGAGGGTTGCTGAAGAACTACTGAGATATTTCAGCTGCTGTCTGGGCTTTCACTGCCTTTCTACACCTCCCTTTCTTCATGTGTTCAATACTTTTTCCCTGCATCATTTTATTTTATTACGCAAAACTTAAATTGCAAACTCTTTGGTTATTACCAACATCTGGTGAATATTTCAAGTCAACAGCATTTTTAGAACTAATGTTTTTTGAGATAAATGGTGACGTGTTCAATACTTATTTTCTCTCACTTTATAAAAAATATAAATTCATTTATATATCATATATTCTTCAAAGTAAGATGGACTGTTGACTGCATTGCTGAGAGAACAATATATTTACTTTTTATAATTGAATTACAAAATAATATTAAATTAAACATTTATTTTATAAGCATATTCCCCTTATTCCACAATATATTCTTTACATTTTAAAAGAATTTTGAAAAAAAAAAACAAAATTCTATCTATAAAAAAAACAAACTGAAATTATAGTGCAATTCATTTATTCTAAAAGTTATTTAATACAAATTATTATATATCTTTTGTAAAACAAATCAGTATTTGAAAAATTCTTTAGATATAATCACATGAAAAATTCACTTATTTTCTCTTTGGTTTATAAGTATGATATCTTTTTGGTTTGCAGAATAAAAAGTGAATATTACAAAATTGGCTGTTTTTAAACTGGTGGATGTTTTTACATTATTCAGTGGAAATCATAGCGTTTTCCAGACCTCATCCTAAACAAATGATCAAATCACACTTCTAAAACTGCTCCTATGTTGATATTCTGCAGGTATCAGTCAGAGCTACATTTCCCAGTGGCTCCTGCAGCAAGGACTGGAGATGAGCGACTCTAAACGCAGGGCCTTTTATCGCTGGTACCTGCTGGAGCGTAACAGCCCAGGTGAGCTGAGCTTCCATTGCAGGGACATGATTTGCCAAAAACAAGGGCCTGGATTTCTGAGTGTTTCATTTATTTATTATCATTTGCATTTGCTTTCTTGCCGTTTCCTCCCTATACGATTGACATGGTCCTTGAGGGCTTTGCATTTGACGAATTGTATAGTTCGACGTTCGAATGAGCAAGTGCATTGGAAGGGACATGCTGTGTTTCTACACTGAATTGAAATTCAATCAACTGTTGTCATTTCCCATCAGTTATGTGCTTAAGTTAATGCTGTTCTTGGCACATCCAAGAAGTGTAGGTTGTTCCAGTCTGAAATGAGCTTTAAAGCCTTTTAGGCTGTAACGCAGCCAACACTGGCATCGTCTTGCATTTATAATAAAGAGAACGTGTTGATGTTTGAAGGAGCTAATTAAGTAATGTGAAGCCCTCCAGGACCACTTCTGCTCTCCATCTCCCAGGTTAGACCCTCTTGTGTAGCTCTCAGTCCTGATCCTGGGTTTGTCAAATGCTGGTTTTCATGTCCTCTTTTGCACTGAAGTGCTGTTAACACCTGACCCTTACTAACAGAGCCCCAAGCATGACGCTTTTACGTTCTCTACAGTGCTAGAGAATTAAGCATGGCTCCAAGATACTAATCCTGCTTCTTAACACTGCAATGTTTTCTCAAAGAGTACTATCTTAATATTTGTTAATTGTCATCACCATTACTGACAAGTTTTTGGCCCCTCCGAGGGAACCTAGTTAACAGTTTTCTGATTGCCCAAATGGGTTAAAGGAGTCAGATGGAGTGAAAACCAGCATGTTCAGGTGCCCAGGAGCAGAACTGACTCTCCCTGGATCAGGCAGAGAGAACTGCTGATGCACCTCCTCCCCTGGTACTCTGCTCACCAGTCTCAGCCAGGTAATGTTCATCCAGCAGGGTCAAATCGAACAGAAATACTTTGGGAAATAAATAATTGTTCCTTTTTGAATCTTAAGTTGCCTTTCACCTCCATCAAATGATCCAGCTGCAGCTAGTTGCATAAATTTAGCCTATATGCTAAATAGGTTGATCATTTAGAAAATTAAATTGTCTGTTGATGTACTCTTATGCTATAAGATGTAGGTGATTTAAAATATATATTTTTTGCTTCAGTAGAACATACAGTGCTTAAGATTCTACACACAATACCCCATAATGACAATGTGAAAAAAGATTGTTTTTAAACTCTTGCAAATTTGATTACAATTAAAAAACCTGAGAAAAGATGTGCATCAGTTTTCACAGCCTTTGCCGTGAAGCTCTAAATTGAGCTCAGGTACATTCTGTTTCCACTGATCATTCTTGAGATACTTCAGCAGCTTAACTGGAGTTCACCTGTAGTAAATTTAGTTGGTTGGACATGATTTGCAAAGGCATCTGAAGGACTCTCAGACCATAAGAAACAAAATTCTCTGGTCTGATGAGACTAAAATTGAACTCTTTGGAGTAAATGCCAGGCATTACGTTTGGAGAAAACCAGGCTCCGCACATCACCAAGGTAATACCATCCCGAGAGTGAAGCATGGGAGTGCAGCAGTTGGAAGTGCAGCCATGGTTAAGTTTGTATTTTACAGTGAGGCTCTTTTTGCACCGAGTAATATAATCAATAACAGAAAATGGAAGATGCCATTACACCAATCATTTTTATATTAAACATATTTAATAGTGAAATCAAATAATTATAGTTTAATAATTAAGTTAATTTTAAGCTATCTCACCGCCCACCTGCAGGATTGCTGAGGCCCACTAGCTGTGGCCCTCCGGTTGAGAATCCCTGTTTTAATACATTCATAACGGCATTCGTGTTTTATGGTCATGCTTTAAAAAAACATACAATTTTGCTGTAAAACTCCTGTACAGTAGTCCCACAACATAATTTCACATTTGTTACTCGATGACACTCTAATAACCTGTCAGAAATGTCTAGTGGCTGGGAATTACCTTTGTGTGTGATGCAACATTAATATTGTTTTCTTGTGTTTACATAGATGAATATAGCTACGGTGTAAATGCACAGTATAGTTACGAGCTTATTGCCACAATATATTGTTATAACAACTTGATATCATTGCCTTTGGTGATTTCCTGAAGATAAATACCAAAAAATAACGCAACTGAAATAATTAAAGCAGTTGGTCGCCATCTTCGATCTCATATAAAGTAAGAGATCGCGTCAACATATGATGACGAGTGCGGGTGTTGTAGTGCTTTCCCATTTCTTAGTGGGAAATTTGAAGCCCTTCCCCTTCATATTCTGATTTATGGGCCAATAGGTAAAAAATAGAATTGGGATTGAGCCTTAGCATGTGCGAGAGAGAGATCATGTCTGTGCATGTAAATGACATGGGCATATCTAATAGCTCATAGTAATGTTAATACACACAAACTCACCTTTCTTTTACAGATGGATTGTTTTGTTTTAGTTGAAGAAGAGTCAGTGAATCGTCATCAGTCTCAAGTATTTTTATTTTTATTTTGCCTGTATACTTTCTGGTAGCCATTGACTTCCATTTTGAATCATCAAAGATCATAGTTTTAGCTAAAAATGTTCTACTGCACATGATGACCAATCTTAAAGAAAGAAATGTGTCGAGTTGTAAGTCTTTGTAAGTTGCAAGTCTTGCATTTTATGCAACTAGCCACAAAAGCCATTTGTTTCCAGTGAAGTTCTGATCATTTGTGATCTTTGGATGCCCTAATATTTGATATTTTCCAGCTAGTCCATATACTGTCATTGTTTTGAAATTGATTTATTATATTTTTTTTGTAGTTGTTACTTAAATTGTTGATTAGCCCTAGAAAACCTGTTATACTTTGAAGTTGTGATATTTTGTTTTGCTGGGATATACATGTTCCAATATGAATACAATTTTACTAGAAGATTTGAATAGCTCTGTTTGCAAAGAAATCATTAATTTAGATCATCTGGGATGATCAAGTCTTTTTCTATGCCATGCATTTGCATAAATTATTATACATAACAAGCCAAAACAAATCGATAAACAGTGCCTAACAGAGTCTTACAGTATTCCAGTATAGAAATTGAACAATCAAATGTAAAGTAACATGGTTATCATTGTATACATAATTAAAAGATAATAATATCTTTAATCTAATCCTGCAATGTGACTATTACAGATACACACATTGCGCAAACGGCTTTCTGCCCTTTATTTATCATTATGATTTAAATTAAAAATGCATAAATACCAAGAATTTATACATGCATATGAAAAGTTCTGTAATGATTGACAGACCAATTTTGTCTATGTAATAATAATAGTAGTTTCACTTGAGTGGTGCAACAATGTCAGATCCAATATAGTTGGCACATCACTGGCTACATTTCCATCCACTTATTTTCATGTGCATTTTGGATATGCACATAAAAAAAGTTGATGGAAACTCCAAGATGTGCATAAGTTCTATAAAACATTAGAGCATAAGTGAGTAGGACAACCTTTTTATTTGATAAGACATGTGCATAAACTGCGATGGAAACACTTTTACCGAACAAATTCCATTATGCGCATAAAAAAACGTCATGTGATTTGGTTATATGAGATCATGTAATGATGAAAATGTGTGTGAATAAATAAACCAGCAGGCTGAGCACACTGTAAAACATCTGAAATTTTGCAGTTTTGGTTATAGTAAAACACTTAAACCGTTTCAGTATTAGTGTTATTATATTATTAATGACCTCCAGAATCAAAAGCGTCTGTGCTCTGTCTCGCGCCTTTTAAGACAAGATTCACACAGATTTTCCTACCAAAGCGAATTTTGTTTTAACTGTTGATATTTGACGTCAATTAATTAGGAAGTGACGATTTGGTTTTCTTTGACTTGTTGGATGGAAGCGCTGCTTTATTCGCACATCTTTTATGTGATATTCCAGTTTGCGCATAAAGTTAATTTGCATTTTTAGATGAAACAGCTACTGTCTATCTGAAAATTCAGCATTGAATGTTCCTAAATAAATTTGTGGTAAAATTATTGAAAAAATAACCAAGTTCTCACCAATGCACTCTTTTCTAATGTTTGGACCACAAGAAAGCTAATGCATGTTTTCCACAGCATTGCACAACTGCTTGTTGTATTCAAAGCATCTTTATGAATTGGTTTCTGCGTAAACCTGCATTTCCCTCTTGTTATTTGCCTCCTAGGTTGGCAAATCGTAGGCAGAACTAATCAGACAGCGATGTAGGAGCAGTTGATCTTCTGTTTAGCCACTCGATTACAATAGAAAATGGCACCTTTCATTTTATGAGAGCTTTGATTTCTAAACTATAATATTAAGAATAAAAAAAATTGATTTAACAATTTATGACGCCATTGATGAAATAATGATCATGTTTTGTTGGTCAGTCTAGGCCTATCACAATACCTATTTTTATGTTGTACAATATATTGCACCAAAACATATTTCAAGATCTCATTATATAATGCCAGAATGACAATACAATATCACAATGCAAATACTCTCTTCCAAAGAACACATAATGTTTTATTCTTATGAATATTTAATTGAACTATAGTCATTTTAACATTTTAATAATTATACATTTGAATCATAATGTGAAAACGCATATCCTAAATAAATAATAATAAATGTTAACAAAAAAAGTGCATGGTAAAAAGTAACAGAGGCTATCAGATCTATTTTCAGTTGTCAGACACCCACATGAAAATATACTATAGTAATTCATAGTAAATACTATAGTGCTTTTTAACCATACTGAAACTGACACCTCCAAGAATTGGAGACACCTCCTAGAATTGTTTTTTTTTTTTATGTATAGGCGATATATATTGCATCACCAAAAATGATTGAAGTCATGTCCATGTGTTGTGCGATAAGTCAATATATTGATTATTGTGACAGACCTAGCATCACTTATTTTTGGTTTAGTTACATGTGGGGTAAAGTTATATTTTTTTGCTATTTTGGTTGTGTGTGTTTCAACTTACATATTTGATATTTTCAACAACGTTCACAACAGGTGCCACATTGTCCATGCGCTCCCTGGTTAAAGAGGAGCCCGACTGGAGGTTGGCTGGAAGCCCTGCGGACCGGGCAGCGGTTGGACCTTTCAGACTGCGCAGAGGTAGTCGCTTCACCTGGAGAAAAGAGTGCCAGTCAATCATGGAGAGGTAAATCATAACACATTACTGTCTTTGGCACTATTCAGACAGTAATTGTTCCTCAGGGTGACATTTGTGGAAGAACATCTGCGTGGCTGCTTTGAGATAAAACACACCGAGAGAGGCACTTGCATGCGGGTATTGAAATATGGTTTTTACTCCTCTTTCAAGGGCTTAAGTAATTCCTGTACACATAAGAAATTAATTATGCAAGTGATAGATGCAAAAACATTGAAATCAAAATTTTGACAATCAATAAATATACATATATGAAAAAAAAAATAAGAGACCACTTGGAAATTATCTGGATTTACAATTTATGTTTGTGTGTTTGAGTAAAATGTTATTTTTAGTTCTTGTTCTACCAACTATCAATGACATTTCTTCAACATTTTAAATAAAACTTAAATTAATTGGGTAACACTTTACTATAAGGTTGTGGTAGTTAAAGCATTTACTACCATGAACAAACAATGAACAATACATTTATTACAGTATTTGTTCATGTTCGTTTTCGTTAGTGAATGAAAATACAGTGGTTCATTGTTAGTTCATGTTAACTCACAGTGCATTAACTAATGTTAACAAGCATGAATTTTGATGTTTATAAAATAATTGTAAATGTTGAACTATAATTAATATATTGCTGTACAAGTGTTGTTTTTCTTTTCTTTTCTTTTTTTGTCTTTATTTGCGCAAGATTTCAACGATATTCAAATAAAACAGAAAAAATAAGTCGTAATGTGCAGGAAGAAGCAAAAAGGCTTATTTAGAGCCTCTACCTAAATAATAATAATAAAAAAATGACAAAACAATTGCATTACAACAAATGCTAAATTGCAGTTACAAGTAATTAATAATACACACAAATGAAATTACAAAATCACACAGTTGAATTATTAGCCCCCCTGTTTATTTTTTTAACAGAAAGCAGATTTTTTTCAGCACATTTCTAAACATAATAGTTTTTAATAACTCCTTTATAATAACTGATTTCTTTTATATTTGACAGCCCATAATATTGTACTAGATATTTTTCAAGACACTTCTATTCAGCTTAAAGTGACATTTAAAGGCTTAACTAGGTTAATTAAGTTAACTAGGCAGGTTAGGGTAATTAGGCAAGTTTTTGTATAACGATGGTTTGTTCTGTAGACTTATTGAAAAGGGGCAAATAATTTTGACCTTAAAATGTTTTTAAAAAAAATTTAAAACTGCTTTTATTCTAGCCAAAATAAAACAAATAAGACTTTCTCCAGAAGAAAAAATATTATCAGACATACTGTGAAAATTTCCTTGCTCTGTTAAACATAATTTGGGAAACATTTAAAAAAAAGAATGAAAAAAATCAAAGGAGGGCTAATAATTTTGACTTCAACTCTACACACAACCATAAAATAAAATTAAATCAACAATAGACAATAGAATTCTTACAAAATTACAGGACAACATTAAAGTGATTCCTTATGCATCTCTTAAAACATGCTAAAGAGGAACTTTTTTTTTTTTGTTGAATGGGATAAATCATTAAATCATTTAATACCCCTATATCCAATCAAGTGTTGCGCTCTACATGTATGAACGTTGGGAGAATAAGCTTGAGAACTGACAAGTAAAATAACAATGAACCTGTGAATTTACTTTGAAATATCTTCTGAAAATATTTGGCATGTTACCTTTATTTGAATAAATCTTCTACTTAACACATTTGAAAAATGTTAATATCATAGATTGAAGGAAGATGGAGTTTCTGAAACAAAATGGTGGACGGAACAGTTCTCTTCTCTGAAGAAAAAGTAAATATTTTGAAGAGTAGTAGGGAAAGTACTTACCCAAACTATATTACAATATAAAAGATATTGATAAATTAAACTATAAAACAGTGTAAGAAAACATTCTGTAGTAACAAGATGCCTAACCCTCCTTAATATACCTGTGCACTTTAATTACCCGGATGATGCACTCATTCAATCTGTAAAATGAAATGATGAATGGAATGATGGACACTTCACGCACTCAACGGCTGCTGCTTTGCTCACGTAGCGGAAGGGGCGGAGCTTTCGAGTGCACATGTTGGATAACTTTATTTATTTTGGATTGTGGAAGCAATCACTCCTACGAGAGTGATTATAGCGCCTCCCGATGGTGAATACGGTTATACTCATGGCAGGTATTATTTGGTACTTTGGTTATTTCACTAATTTGACAACCTTCAAACGTCATCCGGCAAACGGTTTGAATTTCCGCTTAGTAAAAAAACATTAGTGTTCCATTTGGGACAACACTACATACATATACTGCTGTTGAGTGTGTAAGTCCATAAGTACATAGTGCATAAGTGCAAAGTGTATAGTTTCCCATTTGGGATGCAGCTTTTGTGTGGTTGAGTTATTAGTACTTCCTCTTCCATGGTGAAACACTGAGGTTTGTCAGTCTGCCATGGACACGCCCTTTGGCGAAAACTCTAGATCTTCACAATTTCACATCACTAAGACTTTTGGATAAAACTAACGGAACTGTTTGTTACAGTGTACAATATGTATAACTGTAACTGGATATTGGCATGTAAAAGAATTCAGGTCGGGACTCTTCTCTTTGATAAGACTGACTCTTATCAAACGTGTAAATTTTGAAGCAGATCGGACAATGCATGCCTGAGTTATAACAACTTCCTGTTTCATGGCGAAGCATCAAAGTTTGTGAGGCCGCCACGGAGAGTCCCTTTGACGAAAATTCTAAATCTTCGCAATTTAACATTGCCAAGGCCTTTATATGACAATACCCAATTTTGGTGTTGATGTGATAAAATCTCTAGGAAGAGCTAAAATACAACGTTAAAATACAAACGGCACTTTTCCGGCACAGAAACTTAAAAATGTCCAGCTTCCTGTTGGGTTTGAGATTTTGCTCCAAGAGACTCTTTTGTAGATATTGGCATGTTTGATGTGTGTGCCAATTTTCGTACATGTGTGTGATTCGTAGCTCGGGGGCCAGTCTGTCAACAGTGCTCTGTCGAGTCATTTTGCCACACCCACTTCCAAAACCTATAATAAACGTAAATTTTTGCCACTTCTGGGGCGTGTGCAAAGTTTTGTGAGTTTTTTTTGGCATGTTTAGACCCTCAAAATCACGATTAATTCTAGAAAAGGAATTCTAATAGAGCCTATGCTAGGTTCTGGTGCTCAGTCCCTATTTAACTAATGAAACCTTATTGCAAAGTGTAACCATTAATTGATAATTTGAAAGAAATGTTACTTGACGTTTTGTAGAATTAAACAAATGTTAACATTTTATTCAAACACATCTCTATTAGGTCCAGTATATGCGGAAAAATCCAGAGTTTTATACATTCAATAAGTTTAAAAAAAAAAATTATTTCATTAAGATTTGCAATATCACTATCCTCATATATATATGCCTTCTATTTTAATTTTGTAGTGAGTTGTGGTGGCAGTGTTCCCATAAAAGTCGAACATTTCTCCATTCATAATCATTTTTCGCACTCTGTGTTTTAATGTAATAAATATTGTTGAGATAAACCCATTTTATTCATCTAATACATTTCACTGTGTTCTAAAGCTGCTACTTTTTCCCATTGGTTGAACAATGATTATGATACTCCCAAAGTCTTGTTCCAATTCGCTTCATTTGTTCTCACAGTTTCTTTATCGAGAATCAGTATCCCGATGAGGCCAAAAGAGAGGAAATTGCCAACGCCTGTAATGCTGTCATTCAAAAGCCTGGTAAGTGATTTCAATCAGTATCTAAGCTGCTCGAAGCCATTGCGGAAAAATGTACTCGCTATATGTGTATAAATGTGTATGTATAAATGGCAGTGTACTAATTGATGAATTTCTTCTATAAATGTTGTTTCAGGATGCAAACTGTCAGAGTTCGAACGAGTCACTGCGCTCAAAGTGTACAACTGGTTTGCTAATCGGAGGAAGGAGATGAAGAGACGTGCCAACATAGGTGAGCATCAAAATTTTGCTATGCTTGAAGCTATATTTTCTTATATCCACTTCATTACATTTATTTAAGCCAATTTACAAGTTGTCTGGTTGTGTACATTTAAGCCCTTGTTGATTATTACCTTATGAATATACAGTACCTGCTTTCTTATTTCTTGCAATTACAATTTAAATGTTTTGTCCTAAGATTGAATCTTCGTAGGTCATTCTAATATAATTTTTGTAGTTCAAGAGACATTTCGGTAACACTTTAGAATAATGGTTTATTTGCTACTGTATTTACTAACATTAAGTTGGAATAATCTTGTAAAGCATTTATCATAGTTCAGCAAAAAATAATGCATTAATACAATTGAATGTTGTGCTTGTTAACATTAGATCATGCATTCAGAGTTATATAACATTTACTAATGTCAACAAGAATGAATAAATACCATAATAAATGTATTACTAATTATTTGTTCATATTAGTAAATACGTTAACTAATGGACCATTATTTTAAAATGTTACTGACATTTCTTACTATCACTAGTTAAAAGTATACATTTTCATTTAAAATGAATATTTTCTCTTAATATTACAGGGTTGGTTTGTAGGGTATAAACAAGGTTTGCGCATTTGGGCGCAAACCTTTAGGCATTTTTTTATTCAAATTTTCTCAGTGGAAAGTTGTGTTTTCAAACTTTGAAGCAACTCACTATGTGCTCCTAATAAAATTTAATTTAGAGAACTTATTGATGTACTGTATGCCCTACAATCATTCATTTAAATGTATTTATTTGGTCTTAACCCTTTCACACATACAACCACACTAGTATGATCAGCCTTGGCTGCTCCCTGAAGCCTACGATCACACCGGTGTGATTTGACCATTCAGCGCACATAATCAACTGCTAAAAGTCAAATTTGACAATGTGCTGAGGCACAGAATGAGGTGCGCATTGCTTGTTATAAATCCCAATTTATCCATGCTTTCAAACAAATAATTTTTTTTTTTTAGATTTAGTACATTTCAAGGGGAAATGAAGCACTCAGTCAAGTTTACCTTATTTTGTACACTGGATTCCACTTTAATGAAAATATATTAAACAAACTCGATTTATGTAACCATTTAGAAGAAAACGGCATGTTTTACTATAGATTTTAGACCTAGGGCACCACCACCTTGGAATGTTGCTGTGTCTGACGTCACAGGGTTGGTTCCATTCGCTTAGCAGAACAGATACAAGTAAAGGAGACTGTAAAGCCTAATTTAACCCAATGCGTGAAGTTGTGGGTGTGGAGCTGCTGCAAATACAAGCATCAGATGTGTGTCTAATATAAAAGTATATATATTTATTCTATTTTTCTTTTTTCCCCCGTTTAATTACCGGTCATTTGATGCGCTTTGCATCACTTTCTGTATTAAGCTGCCTGACTGCCTGTCTGTGATTGTAACGGACTGAACACTGGACAGCCTAATTTAACCTAATGCATGAAGTTGTGGACGTGCATCACAAAGCTGCTGCAAATACAAGCATTTAGGTGTCCAATACCTTTTGTTTGATGCGCTGTGGTCCGCTCTCTCCCGCTGCTCCAGTGCTGCCTGAAGAGGGGATTTACATTCAGATTACTGCAACGGTTAAAATCATACATGACTTCATGCTTTATTAAATTACGTCTGTGTGGGTTATGTCAAGACATATTCCCTTATCAAGTCAATCAACTCGATCTCTCAACATGTATGAAGGATGTAACCTGCCATGAGAGAAACCGTGCTGGGATGATGCTATATTGACTTGAGTATCCTCAGCTGTATCCCATGTAGATCTCACCACGCTGCAGAAGAGGGTGAAGTCTAAATGGGATACAGCTGAGGGTACTCGAGCAAAGACTAAAGAATACGTCAATATAGCATCATTTTTGTGACTCTGTACAACAAATTAAAATTTTACATTACCGTGACAGTTGGGCATAGGATTGAGGTAGGGGTAAAAGCTAATAAAATATAATTAATGCGTAATTGAATAAATAATATAAATACTTCTCGTTAACTTCAGATAGCAGCTGTATCCCTTCTAGCTACAATGGTGGCGCCCATCAAAATAGCATAATTTATGTGACACTCCATAATAAAATACAATTAATGCGTAATTTAATAAATAATATACTTGTTGTTAACTTCCGATTGCAGTTGTATCCCCTTTTAGCAACAATGGCGGCGCCCATTCTCCTTTACATAATAAATAATATGATCATTATTAAGCTGTTTAAAAGACAAAATATATGTTCTATCACATATTTGAGAATCAGAAATTTCACAATGTAATTAGAATATTTGTCAATATTTACAGAAAAGGGCAAAAAGAGACGAAATACGATATATGCATAGATCATTGAGGCTGGTAGGTCACGTTGACGGATGACCATGGGGACTTTAGAATGCAATGAATTCTAAGTAACAGTCAGAGAAAAAAAACTCATGCAGGAATTTCAGCTGGAGTATTTAAAACTCACACATGAAAGGTTTAAAGAGTCTTAAATATATCTTTATAAAGCCTCAAGAAACTCTGTATTAGCTTTTTTGCTGTAGTCAGGCTGCTACATATGAACTGCCGTCATTATTTGTATATTGCATCATTTGCACACTTGTTCGCTCAGAGGCTGCCATACTAGAGAGTCATGGGATAGAGGTGCCGAGCCCCAGCTGCCACTCCAACAGCGAAGAGGTCGAGACTCAGGAGTTTGGAGATCAAGTTACGAGTCAGCGCTTCTCTGAGCAGGTTAGAGATTGCTGTAAATACACTACTTCAACTGTTTTTAGGGTCATGCTTGTTTGCTTAATCAGTGTTTTCCGACAGAGTCTTCGGATCCTGTTTATCTTAGCTTAGTTTAGTAATTGGATTAGTCCATTAACATCTCGCTTAAAGGTGCCCTATAAAGAAAATCTGAGTATATATAGACATACATGTAGAAAAATAAGAGTTTGGTAATTGGAAATGACCATAGCGTGAGCCTCAGATACTGTTGTTTCCTCGTTCTCATGTAAACTCTGTTAGTGTTTACATGCAAGTCTTAAAAATAAGCCAATCAGAACACAATACAGTGTTGCGTTGCTCACAGGGCATGTCCTCAAGATTTGCAAGTACTTTGTCACGTTCATCCAGATATGACAAGCGTCATCAGGTGACCGGCAGCCATAACACTGACTGATATGTTGCACCATAAGATGAATAATGAGATAACAATTATAATGTCCCTCCCTTATTTTTTAGGGGGTTTTAACCTTTAATGGATAGAATAGGGCAGAGAATTGACAGGAAATTGTTGGGAGCAGAGAGAGGGGAAAGGTCGGCAAAGGACCTCAAGCCGGGAATCAAACTCAAGTCGCCGGGAGCACCATGGTGCTATATGTCGGCGCACATAACCACTAGGCTATTGGCGTCGACTTCCCTCCCTTATTTTAAAGTTTATATCAAATTTATTATGTATGTGGGGCTTTTATTTTGAAAATAGGAGATGCCACAAAGTCGAATCAGTTTGATTTACTATTCATTAATAAGAAACGACTCTTTAGAGCTCGGTAGAACACAAATGCGGAATATACCGATTATAAATTTATTCAGCGCCAGCACATAGAGGCATTAGGTGTGTCTAATAGTATATTTAATTTATTGTGTTTTAGCAAAAAATATTTGTCATTTGAGATGAATAAACATATGTAGACTGTTGAGTATTAATGTTCAATGCGGGTTTAAGCATAGTGTCTTACTGCAATTTTGCTGGAGTAAAAGCAATAGCACGCTATTTAATGTCATCCGTTTATGCAGAGCTTGATATTAATTGTTGACTGTGTTTTATATTTACATTTGTAGCTTCAAAATACAACATAATGCATCTCAGTCTGCCCCTTTTGTTTAAGTTTAATTATAATTTAGCCAGTATTTTATTGCTAAAATAAACCTCTCCACCACTTAAGTTAAAAAAATTTGGGGATCTACTCCATTTATTAAAATATTTTTTTGACAAATGAAGAATTATTATTTTTCACATTTATTTCAGAGTAAATCATGATGTGTGTGCGAGAGAGAAAGAAGCAAGCACTGAGAGCTGCATCAGAGCTAAGCTCATAAATATTCACTACCATTCCAAATATGGTCAATAAAGACCTTCGGATTCTAGGGCTATTTTATGAATAATAAATAAGCATATAAAACCATTTCTGGAGAAGTTTTGAACCTACCTAAGCCACATAACTACTATGTAGATATCAGAGAATAATTTAACGTCTTGAATCAGTGCAGTATATGGCACCTTTAAAAAAAACGTAAGTGGTTTAAGGCTATGGGTTTCCACTAGGAATATCTTGATCAGTTGTTTTGCCCTCGAGTCAGAGTCATTTCATTTTGAGTATCTACCAATATCAAAACCCGATCTGAAACTTCTATAATACATAAAAAAGAATAAAGAAGAGTGAAGAAACCGATCTAGGATGTTCCTTATTTTTTATTTAATTCACCTCATTTTAACATTCAACAACTCGGTTCTCAAACAGAGCACTTTTTTTAGGTAGCTTTAACAATCAAGTAATAAATAACATAAATTCTTCACTTTTGGACTTTAGCGCAACAGTAAATATAAAAAAAATCTAATATTAAAAACAAATAGCACCTTAACTTAAAATACCCGACAGGCATCCCTAAGTTTACATATCTTACAGTTTGCTATGGCAATGTTGTCGTCATCAAGGTTACAAAACCTCCAGACCGCAGACATACTTGCGCTTTCCGCTTCAAGCTGCTTCCGTGTTCTACTTTGCCAGCATTTAACCAATAGCGTCTCTGCAACAAAGTGATGTCATGCCGCACGCATTGCTGTTTCTGTGTGATATATATTCACACACACACACACACACACACACACACACACACACACACACACATATATATTTCAGTCCTGATTGGGAGGTAACGTCCAATTCCGATCAAGTATGTTACCGTATGATCGAGCTGATTTCCGTTCACATGATCAGATCTGGACATCCCTAGTTTCTTTCTAATTTCTAGTACTTTTTAAGTGAAGTCAACTAGTTTGGGTTAAGAGTGTGTAATTTTTGCATTTCAAGCTTGAATCTTAAGTAGTTACATCATATACTAAGTCCGAAGGAGAATGAAAGGTTAGTATTTTCTATGTTATGGCTAGGAATTATACTCTCATTCCAGCGTAAAGATCAAGGAACTTTGCTGCTGTACCACAGCTGGAGCAGATGCAATGATATTATGCAGTGGTAAAATTAAAATTAACTGTTTAACTCTGAGGGACTGTTTCTTTCATTTTAATCTGTCCATCTAACCATACTTAGAATTCTCATTGAAACGCTCCAAAAGTACTTTAGAAGTTTTTTTTACTCTGTGAGGTTGAAGTTGTGACAAATAAGATCAACATTATGACGTTGTTAAATTTGTGTTTTAAATTTCATTCATAATGGTTTTAAATTTGACTCGATGAAACGTGCAGAAACCCGTTAGATTGTGATTGCTTTGTTTTTCCAGGAGGATCTCTCTCAGAGAAAAGACATTGAGCCAGAAGGTGTCATGCTACCTCCCGTGGATGTGGTGTCTCTTCCCAGCCCAGCCTGTCAACTCGTGGAGCGAAAGCTGGATGAATCGAAAAGAGAGGCTACCGATGATGATTAACCAATGAGCAGAGTCATAGGCTGCGTCCGAAATTTCTTACTTCCATACTATATAGTACGATATAGTAAAAACAATATGCGATCAGAGTAGAATTTGAAAAACAGTATGCGAGAAGTACCCGGATGACCTACTACTTCTACCGAGATTATGAAGCACGCATCCAATGGGCGCTATGCTATCTCATGAAGCACTATGAGAGAATTCATGAATATGAGTTAAATGACGCAACTGATGCAGGTGGGTCACGTGATAACGAGAAATGGCGGATGTAGCACATCCGAGTTCCATTCATACTAATCACATTCATACTGTATAGAACGTACTTTTCTAAGGCTCGTATAGTAAATTCTAATTCCAGTGTAGTACCTACTGAGTAGTAGGCGATTTCGGACGCAGCCATATTTTTGGTCCAAAGCGGCTTGACATGGTTTTTTTTTTTTTCACAGCCAAGCCTGACTCTCTGGTGCCTCTAGTGGTAGGGAGGCCACTGTATCAATGTATCTACAATAATCATGCTTGTAGTAACGGCAATATTTACTCTATTCAGTATATCGTGCATTCCAAGACAGTCTTAACGCTTTCCCGTATAAGGGAGAGATGCGTAAAGTGCAAACTAGTAACTTTTTTCCTTCATGCGCAAGCTTTTTACTTTTATTTCTCACAATATTGTCTGTGCAAGCAAGCAGTGTAGAGAAACCTGCAGGACAGGTGTTTAATTTGACAGAAGGGGTGCATTGAATTCAGTTTGGAGGAGCTCAGTAGTCTCGTAATTGTCATATGCAATAGTTAAAAGACAAGATGGGATGGTACACCCCTGAAAGATACACCAACTCAGGTAGAACTAAACTTGTCAATTGAACGAGAAGATCACCATTGTGGAAATCAAAGTATTTCCCACAGTTAATGGTTCATTGGGAAGATATGTGTCCCATTTCATCAAGCATACCAGACTGTGTACATATTGTTTTTCTTTTTTTTTTTACTTTCAAATGCGATCTGAAATTAATATTCAGATAATCATAGCTCTGTTTTTGTATACACGACGATTGTAAGCTCTTTGTATCCAGCCACTTAAGCTAATCTTACCCTGACTAGTGTGAGGGGTCTAAAATGCTTCAAATGTTTCCCCCTTAAGGTGTTATTTGCTATAAGCATCATTTACTTACCTCTTGAATAAGGTAATGCAGTATGTAAAATGACAAGTATATCAGCATCTAATGCAACAAGCTGCTTTTCAGTGGACTATTGGGTATCCACTGTTTGATTTTATGTGTCTTAATGAAAGCCAAAGCAAGGCAAGTTGTAAAGCAGAGGATTTTACATGGACTAAACGTTTGCTTAAGGCACATTACCGTGCCTCAGTGAGAAGCGCTTTGAGCGTGTAAAGGCTTTAAGCTGTGCAGTATGATTATTCTGGCCAATCAGCAATGTACACAAGCAGTATGCAATGCTGTGCGCTGTCCAGGGCCCCTACTCTGTGCTTTTTCCTAATGACACAAAATAAAATCAATAAACAAACATAGCGTGGAGATTGAATTCAGTTTGTATTTGGGAAAGCAACGTTTCTTGCATGTTCTTTTTTTTTCTTAAAACAGGCCTACACATTGCTATTCTTCTATTGTTTTGTTCATAAGATTAAAACTACTGTAGAAATAGTATTCTGGAATTGGGAGGAAAAAAAAAATCAGAAAAATTTATTTGAAGTAGCTTGATGTGTTTTAAATTGTAATTTATAAACATTGGCAGTTTAGTAAAGATTGATGAATTTTCGGCCATTATATCAGCTATAATATACATTAACCGGCCACTTTATTAGGTACACCTTCCTAGTACAGGGTTGGACCCACTTTGCCTTCAGAACTGCCTTAATCCTTCATGGCATAGATTCAACAAGCTACTTGAAATATTCCTCAGAGATTTTGGTCCATATTTACATGATAGCATCACACAATTTCTGCAGATTTGTCAGGTGCATATCCATGACATGGTGCGTTATCCTGCTGGAAGTAGCCATCAGAAGATGGGTACACTGTGGTCATAAAGGGATGGACATGGTTGGCAACAATAATCAGGTAGGCTGTGGCGTTGACACGATGCACAATTGGTAATATTGGGCCCAAAGTGTGGCAAGAAAACATCCCCCGCACCATTACACCACCACCATGCTGGATCCATGCTTTCATGTTGTTGACGCCAAATTCTGACCCTACCATTCGAATGTCGCAGCAGAAATCGAGACTCATCAGACCAGGCAACGTTTTTTCAATCTTCTATTGTCCAATTTTGTTGAGCCTGTGCTAATTGTAGCCTCACTTTCCTGTTCTTAGCTGACAGGAGTGGCTATTCTCCTCTGACCCCTGGCATCCACAAGACATTTGCGCCACAAGACATTTTCAGACCATTCTCTGTAAACCCTAGATATGGTTGTGCAAGAAAATCCCAGTAGATCAGCAGTTTCTGAAATACTCAGACCAGCCCGTCTGGCACCAACAACCATGCCACGTTCAAAATCACTTAAATCACCTTCCTTCCCCATTGTGATGCTCGGTTTGAACTGCAGCAGATCGTCTTGACCATGTCTACATGCCTAAATGCATTGAGTTGTTGCCATGTGATTGATTGATTAGATTTAACGAGTAACGAGCTGTTGGGCAAGTGTATCTAATAAAGTGACTGGTGAGTGTATTCATAAACTGAATGTATTTTTAATGCTTTCTGTAATCATGATTATTTGATTTTAATTTGAGAAACATGCAGTATAGCAGTAATTCCTCTTGGTTAAGTTCACATAAAAGCTTCATGTCACTTTTTTTTCTATTGAAATATTTAGGTTGGTGGTGGTTCCAATATGTTTCAAGCTGTGTTTTATACTGTTAAATGCAGCTTTATATTGTGTTTATTCCAGTGGTAACAGAACTGTATTGATGTTTACCAGTTTCACTTAACTTTTGTCTTTTGCTCTCAGCTTGCTTCACTCAGCATTATGTTTATTTTTTGTCCTGACTGGAAGGATGACAGTAAATTTGATTTGTAATGTTTAAGTCTTTTCAAAGTACTGTAAATCAGTGTGTTAAAATGTTGCTAATGTAAAAAATGCATTGACGGAATGTCTCCCAAAAATACATTCACAGGCCATCTTTTGGGATCTACCTGCATATCTGCTCAATGCAAATATATAATCAGCAAATCACATGGAAGCAAGTCATTTAGTGAAAAACTGTTTATCTACTGGAAAGAGAGAGAAAATATTTACTGAGCACTTGTAAAAATGTCTCATTGATGCCAGACGTTTGAGGTGAATGGCTGAAGCTGGCAGAAGGGAAACGGTAATTTGCATCCAAGTTCTGCAGATGAGCATCTCTTAACATGTCGAACACTCAATCAGATGATGTCCTCCAGCTCCAAGAGAGCAAAAATTGGGTTATGGAAGACCGGAAATAGGTAAAAACATCATGAAATCATCAATACATCCTGCCTTGCATCAACAGGTCAGACTGCTGGTGTGAGAGACATTTTTTTTCAGTATCAACTAAGCATTGCTTGAACACCACAGTCTAGTGTTGTTGCTGACCATCTCCACTTTCTGACCATTTTCTGATGGCTTTTGTCATTAAAACCAAATCATCTTACATATGTTTTGATTGCAAGCCTTTCATTTCAAGTAGCCTAACTCACATAGCTCCTTGCAGAGTTGTTATTCGTTTATCTTCAGGAAAAGAGAAAGAAAAACAAGCGGTTACTAGACTGTCATTTGTTTAAAAGGAGATGGGAGTTTTTAAACTGACTTTTGTTGCTGTCCATGGTGCTGCAGGTGTACGTGTCAGAGCAACATTGTATGAAAGACACTCATCCAATGTTTAAAAAAAACAACAACTCAGGAATATGGTCTTGATCTTGAGGAAAAAACTAGCAATGCTGGAAAATAGAGTCATTCAAAATGCTGCTTTGTTGCAGCCGGGATGATGGATGGTGGAAAATTACACAACTTCTCAATCAAGGCGTTAGTTAGGGGTGTTTACACTGGAATGGCTAAATTTCCTCGGAAGACATTACTGTGGTCAATTCATCATTGTAATCAAGTTGTCTCCCAGTGCACTCGCACGCTTTCTTCATATAAATGTACCATAATAAAAGCATTTGCTGTACAGTCACACACACACACACACACACACACACACACACACACACACACACACACCTATTTTCAATGTTGTTAAATTAAAATAAGCAATCAAAAAATGCACACCCTACCATATTGTATCTCCACTGGTTCGTGGTTTGGTGAGTGACATTTTTAAACAAATAAAATGTGTGTTAGCAGTTTCTTCATTATTTCTGGATTGTAAATGTTTGTTACTTTGTTAGTGACAGCTTAATTTACCTTGTGAACCAGCTGGGGGATTTTGTAAGTCTTGTAACGTCTGGGTGAAACAATAATTCAAGGTAACCAACTATCAGGAATTACTAGCCAGGAGCCAGGTTCAAACAGCACCATTGCCAGTGGTAAATATATTAAAAGGATAGTTGAAGCAAATATGTACATTTTGTCATTAATCACTCATCCTCATTCGCGCAAGCTGACAAAAAAAAAAAAAAAAAAAACTGCAATGAAACGGATGCCCGCGCGCGACTTCCGGTTTGAAATAAAGCGTGTGCATGCACGTATTACCTCAGCAGCGCGACACTCGCACGTTGCCGTGAACTGATCGCTACTGAAGCGAAGTAAATTTTAAATAACCTTACCTCGTGATATTACGATTGAACATAAAGAAGACTAATGTGCAATTTTTAAGATGTTTTAGTGCTTTTCTGTGCTTTGAATGAACTTTTTGCGACCGATGCTGTCTGGCCAGAGAGCTTAATTTAATTTACGATGAACAAAGATCTATGGAATAACATGGGGTGAGTAATAATGACAGTTTTTTTTTATATAAAAAGTTTTATTATATCATTGATTCACCTGCGTTAATAAACTGTATTGTTAATTGATAAAATCAGCAGCAAAACTGCATATTATCACTATAAAAAGTATATTACTGCCTTAAATCAGTAACTTAGGCAGTAATGCAAAGTAATAAATGAGTGAATAAATTGCCTAAATGAAAGGAACAAGAGGGACCAAAATCAGTCACCAGGTCTAGTGCCCCCTTATGGCATTAAAACGCCCCCTCAGTTATGACATCCTGGCACCCGGCCTGGATTCAGTGTGTACTCACACTATGTACAGTGCCAAAGCACGCTTGTCCGCCCTTCCCTCTCCCCAGACGGCCTGCACTGACATTGCATCCAAGCCTGAGCACGCTTTCGTCATCGATGATTCGTTGTTCAGTTTAACAGAAGAGAAGTGCTCTCGCTGAGCATAGTGGACATTTCTTTAATACTATCATTTTAGTCGTTTGATATGCAGTAACACGCAGTTAAATATTTTGCAGAACAGATCAGCTACTTTTGACACTCATAAATTATCATAAGTCCTCGTGCTGCACGTATTAGGAGATTTGCTGAAGGTGCAGCTGTCATGCAGCGAGGGGTCTGTGTCTTTAGTAAACTATGACAGTTTGCGTTCATTAAACAGTAAGAATGATGAATAAATCCATATGAAACACTCCCTTAAAATTACATCTCATCTTCAGTTTTGGGCTCAGGCGTGCTTTGCACTCACACCACAATAGTACCGCGCCAAAACCCAAGTGAACTACACTCTGGCACACCTCTTCCAATCGGGCCAGGGCCGGCCAACTGAACTGCTCCTGAACCAGATTCAGAGCACTCACACTTCTCAAACGAACTGGGAAACGTGCCTGGGCACAGTTCGGACAGCATAGTGTGAGTGCGCTCTCAGTAGCCCTTTAAGTGAACTACACGAGAAGCAGCGCGCTTGTGCACACGTATGGAACGTAGCTCATAGACCTTCTTATTTTAATTAACAATGCTTGAACAATAGCAGAAATGCATTAATACTTTTTAAATTACACACAAGACTGAGATAACAAACAATTTACATTCACAATCCTTTCATCCTCAATAATAATAATCCAACAGCTCATAGACCTTGTGTAGAATGAAGATATGGGAATATGTTTTTAAATTAATATATATCTTAAAGTGATTTTTTATTAAAAGTCAAAGATTTTTTTTGCATTTTTTTGTTGGTCACCATTATAAGATGTGTTTATATATTACCTCCTTGCTGATGCAGCTGCAAAATATTTGGCCTTTTGAACCAATTTAGATTACACTAAAAATCATAAGTATACATTGTAAGTAAACATTGTGCACTCTAAGGTTTTCTTCTCTATATCAATATCTAAATCCTAGCAACCACCTCAGCCCATATTGGCATAGGGATTTCTATTATCTGCTTATGAGAAAAACCCTTTATTTTTTTAATTAAGAAAGGTCCTGCTTACCCTTGTTAGTTAGCAGGATGTTGGATGAATTTCTTTGAGCATGGCCAGTAGAGGGCAATGAATATATATATATATATATATATATATATATATATATATATATATATATATATATATATATATATATATATATATACATACATACATACATACATACATACATACATACATACATACATACATACATACATACATACATACACACACACACACACACACACACACACACACACACACACACACACACACACACACACACACACACACACACACACACACACACACACACACACACACACACACACACACACACACACAGTACTATTTACAGACACCATTATGTCAAGGCATGAGCCAGTATAAGATTCTAAAGGTATGATAACCTTGGATAAAAATATCACAGTTACTGCACTAAATTATATTCTTTTTAAAAGTCTGGCTAAAAAACAAAAACTTTTTTTTTTTTTTTGAACACATTATTTAATTTGAAAAACATTTAAAGAATTTTGTAACAGTAAACATGTCAGGCTAAATAATTCAAATGGATCATTGACTTCTGCTGTCTTCATTAGTTTCTAAAACACTGATTTCTTTATAATTTAAAGGCATTTTTGGATATCTTTTTTGCTGAAGATACTGTTGTCCTATAAAACAAACAAAAAAACATGGTGCAGTTTGATAAGCTACATTTTACTGTAAATATCAAAAAATCTCATCTGTTTTAGTGGAAACTTTAATTGGAAGTCATAATGACAATCCTTGCAGTTAAATAAAACTAGTTCGCAATGTTTCTAGAGTAGCTAGCAAGGTTTGCAGCAGGAGTTAAACAAGCCACAGCACTGAAAAAAAATATTCAAAGATGATTCCTTGGATTTACTCAATTTTTTACGTTAAGTGGTTGTAAACAATTTATTTGGGCTGAATTTAAACAAACAAATTAAGTTGAACGTTATTAAATTTAATTTGTTTGCTTAAATTCAACACAAATAAATTGTTTGCAACAGTTTTGCATGCAACACTTTTTTCAGTGTGTGCGTAGTTGAGGGGTTAAGATGAAGTCACCATATATCAAAGCAACAATACAATTATGGTAAACTTTTTCCCAGTTCCATCCAAAAAGAGCACGAACTCAGGTCAGACTTCCTAAACAGAAGCTTTCTTATATGTAAATCTACCTTATTTTCATGTTGACAGAAAAATATCCACCCTACATATTCCTCTGTGGGTCATATTCCTTCTTTAGCACTCTTTCTCTCGGAGCCCCCTCCCCGTGGGAAAGCTGGCCTTGTGTGATTGTGGTGGCCCATACTGGAAGCTGTGGTTGCAGCACTGACTCTACTGGTGCCAAAAGAATGGAGCACTAGACCCACACATATGCACGCACACACACTCCAGCCTAACATCTACTTACATAAACACACACTGCGCTCACACGCGAGTCTCTCTACACACACTCACACACGCCACTCGCATGAGAATCTGCCCCATGTTTGCTGGTTGCGCCACATCCCTCACAGACACACAGTCCCGCCACAGTCTAGCACACGCATACACACATTCCATGCCTGTTTTAAAGTTCAAACTGGGGAAAACACACAACCAAACAAACAGCAATCCAAGAACCCAAAGAACAGCATCACTTGGCCGTCACATCACCATAAACCAATGCTTTGATTGTCTGTTTTAATTGCTCTTTTGGTGGTAACACGCATGATTATTCCGTTTCATGGGCATCACGATCTTAATTTGAGAGCATTTTGGAAATGATGCATGCAGTCTTTCTTGCGGTGTTGTTAGAAAGCTGCTTTGTTTCTTAAGAGTCAGATGTAATGTTTGCTTTCTGTCACAAAATGTGTGCATCTTCATTCAAAAGGATGAAAATGACGCATTTCTGTTTATACATGAGTTCTTTTACACCTTCCAGAGATTTGGCAACTCGTCTGTCATATAGAATGCAGAATTTTCTAGCTGTACATACACTCATCGGCCACTTTATTTACTTACTAGTACCGGGTTGGACCCCCTTTTGCCTTCAGAACTGGCTTAATCCTTTGTGGCATAGATTCAATGAGGTACTGGAAGTATTCCTCAGAGTTTTTTGGTTCATATTGACATGATAGCATCACGCAGTTGCTGCAGATTTGTCGGCTGCTCATCCATGATGTGAATCTCCCGTTCCACCACATGCCAAAGGTACTCTATTGGATTGAGATATGGTGATTGTGGAGGCCATTTGAGTACAGTGAACTCATTGTTATGTTCGAGAAACCAGTCTGAGATGATTCATGCTTTATGACATGACGCATTATCCCTGCTGGAAGTAGCCTTCAGAAGATGGGTACTGTGGTCATAAAGAGATAGACATGGTCAGCAACAGTACTTAGGTAGGCTGTGGCGTTGACACGATGCTCAATTGGTGCTAATGGGGCCCAAAGTGTGCCAAGAAAATATTCCCCAAACTATTACACCACCACCAGCAGCCTGAACCAAGCCAGGATGGGTCTATGCTTTTATGTTGTTGATGCCAAATTCTGACCCTACCATCTGAATGTTACAGCAGAAATCGAGACTCATCAGACCAGGCAACGTTTTTCCAATCTTCTATTGTCCAATTTTGTTGAGCCTGTGCGAATTGTAGCCTCAGTTTCCTCTTCTTAGCTGACAGGAGTGAAACACCCGGTGTGGTCTTCTGCTGCTGTAGCTTATCCGCTTCAAGGTTGGACGTGTTGTACATTCAGAGATGCTCTTCTGCATAGTGAGTGTATGTATTGTTAATTCATGTGAATGATGGTATTTTACAGCTCTACTTGAAGGACAAATTATTACATGGTTCTGTGGAGTAATTGATTCTAATTGGTCAATGGTGTAATTTTTCCCAAAAATATGTATTTTTTAAAAAGTTTTAGTTAGAGTGTAAAAAGCTGAATCAAGCAATGATTTGGACATATCTTGATTATAATTTGTGGGACTATTCCAGAATATGCATATATGTTGCACCTATAGAAAAAAGTTCTTAGTTTCAATTCTCAGTTTTTCTGGTTTTGTTAGGCATGGGCTTGAATAAAAAAAAAAAAAAAAAAAAAAAAAAAAAAAATATATATATATATATATATATATATATATATATATATATATATATATATATATATATATATATATATATATATATATAATTTGTTTTATTCTATGAAGGTCTGAGAACATTTCTTCGAAAATCCATATAAAAATATTGTCATTTAATATTATAAAAGATGTATGATATGGAATTACTGACTTATGTTGTCATTTGATAGTGTTTTTTGTTTTGTTTGGGGGTGTGGGAAGATATATAACATTAAAATATTTTTTTGTTCTAGTTACTTTTTTCTCATTAAACAGTTCGTCAGAATAACAATTTTCTTTTCATTTGTTGTGATTGAAAATCAGGTTTATTTCTCCAAATGCAGATTTTTTTAACCTCATAAGTTAAAACATTGGCATTTTGATGTCTAAAAATTTATATAAATTTTTGAAACATTGAAAACACTACACCTTTTTGCTATTTTATGCAACAAAAAGTATTTGTTTTATTTGAAATTTGGAAGAGATGTCACCAATAGTTTATGGAATAAAAATAGTCTTTGATGCTTAGAAAATGTAAAAAATTATAAAGTAATTTATTCAAATTTAAATTAATATTTTATGTCCACTTCTTAATTTATGTGATAGGTAGTCATGCAATGTGTAGAACTGTGGAACTGGATATAAATAAATGAATAAATCTCTGTTTCACATCAGAACTGTGTCAGAACTTGTTTTGTAATAATGATCGACAATTTTTAATAAAAAAGATTAAACAATATGTTAGTACACTTAATACAACAGTTCTGTCTGGTTCTTGAATCCTATTGGCTGATAGCCATGTGATATTCTGCCAGTAATAGCAATCGTACAGCATCTTCACCCTTCATCTTTGTGTATTATACCGCCCACATACAGCAACAGGCAGAGCACACTCTACAGTTTGACAAATATTCATGCTGTTGGGCAACATAATGTACTTTTGAGGATTTTTTAGTTGAGAATGTAGTTGTTTATTTATAAGGATAGTGCCTATTTTAAAATATTTATAATTTCTGAGAGACAGCGCTTTGGCGGCCATTAGCCTGTCATTGAGCAGACCAAAGAAGTTGTCCATCCACAAGATGGCGACAGAGATTGCATAATAGGCCCTTAGAAGCTAAAGCATTGTAATTTCTAACTACATCTGATCAAATCATTATTATACTGGTAAATGATATTCTAAGTCGATCTCTCTCTTTTGTGTGTTGTAATGCTGTATTCATACCATATAATTGTAGTGTATTGAGTGTGAGATGGAACTCACATATGAGGAATGTTTGCTGTGTTGGCAGAAAGCAAGAAGAAATGCCCGCATGTGTTTATCATTTTTCCTCATTGCAAACACAACAGTAATCTGGTAATGATTGCGCTGCTTTTTGGGGGGTTAATTATTGTTATATCCCGATTGCAACAGAAAAATTCTGTAGACTTTTTATAGACTGTAATACTGTAGGGAGATATCTCTGTAGACTGATTCATGCCAGTCAGCCTTATAATCCTAAAATGTCAGCAAAATCACCTGTTTTGTTATCACTTTAGACATTACGCTAGAGAATCATTCAAATAGTAGCTCTAAAGTGACGTTGGTGAATTAGTAACAGCTTCTACTGTTCTGATGTCAGCTGCAGATGTGAATAAATGGCAGAAGAAACTAGTTCCTCATACAAAAGGGATTTTAGACTCCGTGCTTGATTTTCTTTTTATAAACATGATTATGCCATTGAACTGTTGTATAAACGCAATATCACACAAGTAGAAGTGCGATGTGACTATATCCTAACTGGTGGGACACCAACGCACGCCTCCTAGCAGTGCCGATATACAGCCACGCACTGCTACTCGTGTGATATTGCTCATGTATAACATTAGTAACAGAAAAGCTAAAAAATAAATGAAGCATTATGTAAATCTCATTTGGTTAATTATTCATTTTCATTCAATCTGGGGTCGCCACAGCGGAATGAACCACCAACTTATCCAGCATATGTTTTATACAGAAGATGCCCTTCCAGCTGCAACCCATCACTGGGAAACACCCACACGCTCTCATTCACACACATACACTATGAACAATTTTAGCTCACCCAATTCACCTGACATATCATTGAACTTGTGGGGGAAACCGTAGCAACCGGAGGAAACCCATGCGAACGCAGGGAGAACGTGCAAACTCCACACAGAAACGCCAAGTGACCCAGCCAGGCGACAGCACTACCTACTGCGCCACTGCATTGTTTGGATAATTATTATTATTATTATTTATTTATTTATTTTTAGTCTTGACAACTGTTTATAATTTGTTTGTTTACTGTTAATATTCTTATTTCGTTTTCTTTTTTCAAAATTTTGTGAGATTCATAAGTGTGAGGATTTGTGTGCGAAGAGATCTGTTTTTTACTTCCTGTGTGTTTTGAAGAGAGCGGGTTAGTTTGGTTTGACTCTAATTACAGTGTATAGAGGGAGAGTGGTTGGCAGAGGAACCGAGAGGGCACACACTGTGCCTGGTTTCCTCGTGCTGTTGCAGGATCAGGGCCAGCAGCCACCATGTTTGCACTGAGTGGCCGCTGTACCGCAGTGTTCCCATCAGCCTCTCTGGAGACAGCTAAAGAAGCAGATGCTCTAAGTGGCACCTTGCTCTTATAGCACCCAGAGGAGTCTTTCAGATAAGACTCGGTTTGTGTACTTTGTGAGCATAGTTGAATTTTCCATTTTTGCTAACACATGTTTTTTTGTTTAGTTTTTGAATTTTTAAGATCTCAGTATGTGTGCAGTAGCCCATACAATAAAATATCATAGCTAATCATTTTCCATTCAGGAAATTGGAACTGATAGTTGTTTTGAAAATTATAGAGAATAGCTCCAAGTGAGGTACTTTAGAATATATTTTACACTAGTGCTGCCATCTTTTGGATTCTTCATGTACTTGCACACTTGATTTAACATGTACACATAGACATCACCTATAGCACAGGTGTCAAACTCAGTGCCTGAAGGGCCGCAGCCCTGCACAGTTTAGTTCCAACCCTAATTAAATGCACCTGATCAAACAAATTAATTCCTTCAGGCTTGTTTGACACCTACAGGTAATGCTGCAGTCACACTAGAGTTTGTGCATGCGAAAATTTGTTGTACAGCGCTGCGAAAAGGGGCAGGATTAAACGAGATGATTAGACATTAAAAAAGCAGTCCTCGATTTGATCCTCGATTGGTCTCACGCAATCATGTGATGCGATTTTGTTGGTCAAAGTTCACCACGCTTGAACTTTCCAATGCAGCAAACTGCGAAACTTGCCACACAACCTTGCGTTTCCAGTCTGACGCATTCGCGGGCATATGCTCGATTTGATCCTCGATTAGTCTCACGCAATCATGTGATGCGATTTTGTTGGTCAAAGTTCACCACGCTTGAACTTTCCAATGCAGCAAACTGCGAAACTTGCCACACAACCTTGCGTTTCCAGTCTGACGCATTCGCGTGCATATGAATGGAAGTCTATGGGGAGAAAAGTGCAGTGTGACCGCAGCTTCCGTGTGTTTGACACCCCTGACCTATAGACTATAGAACTGCAGGTTAACTATGTTTGTATATAATAACTTTTAAAACTGTTAAAAGCTACTAGTTACTACTTAATTAGTTAAAGTTATTAGTAACTAATAAAGTTATGGTAACTAATAACCTTAAGTTTTTTAGAATTTAATTGTAATGTAATAAATGTGGACCTTTTGTAAAGCTGCTTTGAAACAATGATTATTGTGAAAAGCGTTATACAATTTTTTTTTTTTTTTATTTAATTTAAAAGAAAAATATGTAACAAGACTGCTGACAATTGGTAGATTCAGCTTTGCCAATTTAAATCTATTCAAACAGAAACCAGGTGTCTTTAATTTGCACATTTTAATCTTTGAGAGATTTCTTTCACACACAGTTATGAAATCGTTCTGACCCCAAACTAAAAATAGTGTATACTTTGGAAATTTATTAAGCATAATGCTACAAAAATAACATGTTTACTCAGTTATTAAAATGATTGAGAGCATTTTTTAGGGGAAAGTTCACTCAAAAATGAAAAGTGTAGCTATTAATTTTCTTGATCACTCTCAGTCCATCCAAGGTGTAAGTTACTTTTGCTTTTTTAAAGTAGCAATTTAAAGAAGATTTTAGCTGAAAACGTACTCTGTAAAATCATTAGTAAATTAGTAGTTTTCTGTATTGTGTGATTTACGTTTTTATTGTTTAAATTTATCCCAACTTATTTTTTGGTTTTGAATTATTTTGCATTATATGAGACCTTGATCTTTCTTCCAACAACTTTTAACCTTGAAAGTTCCAAAAAGTTACCTTGACTAACATTTTCACGAGTTTAAATTAGTATAGTATTGTGTTGGGGTTGTGTAATACGATACAAAAACTTGCCTGTACTTTTTTCTGTTATTTTACAGACCTCTCTCTCTTATATATATATTATTTCTTATATGTTATATTATTTCAAATGACTAAAATGTCAATAAAAGTCACTTTGATAAACTGTAGTTGAATTTTCAACAATAAAAAATCGACAGAACAGAGCTAAAACTTCCATAATACAATTCACAACCATAAATAAGCAGAAAGCACGTGTGAATCATAAAATGCGTTAATAATCTGTTAATTTACAGATATTTTTTACAGTGTTGTTAGTGTTGATTTTATGATTGCAGGTCAAAATGCTACTGGCTTTTTGAGAGAGAAAAATCATAAAGTAGCAGGAAAAACTGTGATCATTGATGATACATTAATAAGGTCGTATGAACTAAAATAATCGCTATGCTTAAGTAGATGCCTTCACATACTGAGAGTTTACCTTTATAAGACTTTAATGCAGGGGCGTCAAACTCTGGAGGGCCATAGCCATTTCACAGTTTAGTTTCAACCTTGCTTCAACACACTTACCTGTAGGTTTCAAACAAGCTTGAAGGACTCAATTAGTTTCCGATATGTTTAATTAGGGTTGGAACTAAACTGTGTAGAGCTGCAGCCCTCCAGGAACTGAGTTTGACACCTTTGTTTTAATCTAACATCATGGGCATAGGTGTTAATTTTATTTAGACTGTACATGTTTTTTTTTATTCTTGAAGTGCTGATTGGCTTGCATTTTTATGGAAATATAGAACAAAAGTCACTTGTATGTCCTGAGACATCCTAAGACATCTTGTATGGCCTGAGGGTGAGTAAAATAACAGGAAATCTTAATTTTTAGCTCAATTATCCCTTTGATGATTTGCTCTGTGGGTATCACGGTGGCGCAGTGGGTAGCACGATTGCCTTACAGCAAGAAGCTCTCTGTTTCGAATCTCGGCTGGGTCAGTTGGCATTTATATAGAGTTTGCATGTTCTCCACATGTTCGCGTGGGTTTCCTCTGGGTGCTCCGGTTTCCCCCACAGTCCAAAAACATGCGGTATAGGTGAATTGGAGTTTAATTGTCCGTAGTGTATGTGTGTGAATGTGTGAGTGTGTATGGGTGTTTCCCAGTGATGGGTTACAGCTGGAAGGGCATCCACTGTGTAAAGCATATGCTGGATAAGTTGGCGGTTCATTGCACTGTGGCAACCCCAGATTAATAAAGGGACTAAGTCGAAAAGAAATTGAATTATTGAAGGATTTGCTCTGTTGCTGCCATCTTCTGGATGCTCCATGCACTTGCACACACAAATAATTGAACAAGAAGAGTTTTGATAAGGCACATTTCTCTTTATATAGTCTCCTCAAGCACTTCAATCTCAAATGTTTGATATATCATATCAGATTCCAAGTTAATGCATAAATGACAGAGTAAACAAATACACTTATTATAAAAAGATAAAAAATCAGAGTTCTAGAAAGTTCCTGTACCTGGATGATAAAATCCAAGTTCATAGCAATGAATTGCTGTCAGGCAATCTTTATTCATCCTCTCTCTCTCTCTCTCTGAGAGTCACATTCATCTTTATTGTATCCATTTGACACTTTTTACTCTATTTCCCTTCTATTTTTTTTCTGTAAACGTAAACAGACTTTATTTTTTATAATATTTTTATATCTCTAAATGCCATTTGTTGGAGTAGTAGATGGAACTCAATAAACATTTCAATCTGAGCTGTCCAGTTCTTTGCAATTCCCTCTTATATTTATGTATCTGAAGTGACTTACATTGCATTGAAGGTACATTTATCACACCATACAGTCCTAGGGTATCGAACCCATAACCTTGCTGTTGCAAGCGACATCCTCTATCACTTGAGCTACAGGAAATCATCAGCATCTAATGGTGCTAATTAAGTCCAAGTGACAAAGAAATGTTCTTTTCCCTTTCAGAGTGTCCAAAATTCCAAACCTGAGGTTTTTCAAAACGCCCCAATCTCTGTGCCCCAGGCCTGTGCAGATTTACTGGAGGAACTCAAAGCCCTGCGACCTCCAGCTGGAGACCCAGCAGGCACGAATGGTCTGAAGGAAATCTGTGGAGGTGAGGAGTTGGAGGAAGACGAAGAGGATGATGGGACTGTGCGCCCCTCAGGGGAATGCTGTTGAAGTCTGTGAAGATGTCCTGGGACGGATGGCAATTGACGCACGGAAGTCAGCGCTGGGCCCAGTATTGTCCCCTGGGTGCTCAATGATCCCATTCGGAGGGCTGGCGAAGGGTAGCCCAGAATAGTGGCTGTCCCATGTGGAGCCAGATCCCGGCGGGCGTTTGGGGGAAACGTAGAGGATGAGGCTGGGGACGATGTGGCTGGCAACTGAGGAAAGGATGCCCAGGGCCAGGGAGGGAAAGGCAGAGCAGCGGGACTCTGGAGAAGAGGATCCAGCTCACTGGCGCAATGGCTGAGGTGGGACACAAGGCGCGCGCCGATGGGGTCTGAGGATTCAACGCCTTCCAGAGAGCTGAGGTATCGCACCACTTCTCCAACACACTCCCGAAAGCCTAAAGTCCTGTAGTCCACTGCCAGAGCACGAGCATCAAAGTATCCTGAGAGAAAAAGAGAGAGAAATGTTTAAAATGTATTTTATTTCATACCATATTAAAAATATCACAGTTAACAAAAGCCATTTTGTAAATATTAGTTCTCCATCTTTAACAGAGTGCAACATATCTTTATAAACACACACATTTTAAAATTCTTCAATATTCTTGACATTCTTATAAAAACTAAATCAAAATAGACTCTCACTTTAATTAAACTCTTTAAAACTTGCACCACATTTTGACAAACTTCACCCTCTATCCTTTCTTGTCTTATGTAAAATGCCTTTTTGGCTTTTTCTAAAACAAAATGAATCATTTGCTCTTTTTTTCGCCTCTTTTTTGCAAATTTGAAACCAAAAATGAAACCAACCTTAAAAAAAAACAAGACGTATCTTATTAATAAAGCAAAAACCTACAATCAGTCTGTGCATTTTGTATGTTTGTTTTACAGTAGCATGTGTATAATAGTTTATATATATCTATATATATATATATATATATATATATATATATATATATATATATATATATATATATATATATATACAGTTGAGGACAGAATTATTCGCCCTCCTTTGAATTTTTCTTTTCTTTTTTAAATATTTCTCAAATGATGTTTAACAGAGCAAGGAAATTTTCAAAGTATGTCTGATAATTTTTTTTCTTCTGGAGAAAGTTTAATTTGTTTTATATTGGCTTGAATAAAAGCAGTTTTTAATTTTTTAAAAAACATTTTAAGCTTAAGACTATTAGCCCCTTTAACTATTTTTTTCAATAGTCTACAGAACAAACCATTGTTATACAATAACTTGCCTAATAACCCTAACCTGCCTAGTTAACATAATGAAACTAGTTAAGCCTTTAAACATCACTTTAATCTGTATAGAAGTGTCTTGAAAAATATCTAGTCAAATATTATTAACTGTCATCATAGCAAAGATAAAAGAAATCAGTTATTAGAAAAGAGATATTAAAACTATTATGTTTAGAAATGTGTTGAAAAAATCTTCTCTCCAATAAACAGAAATTGGGCAAGAAAAATAAACAGGGGGGCTAATAATTCAGGGGGTTTAATAATTTCTCCATTAAGCTGATTAACCAGGTGGATGGATGAAAACATCCTTACAGCATACTAGTAGGCGCAGAAGACCTACTGACCCATATCTATCAGCTGATAACCACTGATAACGCCCATTCAATCGAGTGATAACATTCGAAGCGGGTAATCCTGGATTCAGTAGTTTTTTTTCTATAGCAAAATCTATCTTGATTATGTTTCTCTGTGCAATCTCAAATGGGGAAGAGAGATTCCTAACATCTGACATATATCACTAGTCAATCCAGTCTATGAACCTGCTTAGGATTGTTTGCTGAGGCTGTTGAATAAATGTTAATAACGAAAAAGTTTTTTTTTCACTCTTAAAGTTTTAACTTCCAGAAATGTCATTTTTGGCAGCACGGTGGCTTAGTGGTTAACATTGTCATCCCACAGCAAGAAGGTCGAGTCCTGGCTGGACGTGGGCATTTCTGTGTGGAGTTTGCATGTTCTTACCGTGTTGGTTTCCTCCAGGTGCTCTGTGTTTCCCACACAGTTCAAAGACATATGCTACAGGTGAAATGAAAACACTAAAATGGCCGTAGTGTATGATTGTGTGTGTGAATGTGAGAGTGTATGGGTGTTTCCCAGTACTGGGTTGCAGCTGGAAGGGCATCCGCTGTGTAAAACATATGCTGGAATAGTTGGCGGTTCATTCCGCTGTGGTGACCCCTGATGAATTTGGGACTAAGCCGAAGGAAAATGAATGAATGAATTTTCATTTTCAAATGAACTATCCCCTTAACTTGTGTTTGGGGATTTGTTCAAATCCATATTGAAAAGTATGGAGCGAGAAGCCATAACACTGTTCAATCTAATGAAAGTTCCCGAATCAGTATCTCCTCTCACCTTTGCCACCCATGGCAGTGTAGCAGTTTGAGATGATCCACTGTCATCTGCAGGATCTCAGCCTTCTCTAGTTTAGAGGAACCCTGGCCAAGAGTAGAGAGAAAGCATTGGTTTGACTTTTTCTTTACTTGTAAACATTGTACACTGAACTCTTTGACATCTCATCTGTTTTCGAAAATGTAGCCTGCGGTGTCCCGCCTGATCATCTTACCTGCTTCTCGAAGGCACTGGGTACGAGTCTCCTGAGCTCTGACAGGCTGTGGTTGATCCTGTCCCTGCGCCTCTTCTCAATTATCTGTGGAATCCAGCGGAATCAATTTAAAGACAGAACAACGATTTGAAGTGGAAAGCATTTGCTAACCGGATTATTTCTTGCGGCCGAGGCCTAGTCGCAGCGTTCTCGAGATCAGATTTTGGAAACAAAATAACAAGTCAACTATAGGAAAACACAAATCAAAGTCAGACAAGAGGGCTTAAACTGTAAAAAGTGCACGCTGCTGGAGAGGGTCGTGTTGCAGGGGAGTTTTGAAAGACCTTGAGATCATATATGAATGATATGCATTCGGTCTGTTTCTAAACAAGCCAAGGGAAAAACAGAGCTAGATTGACGTAAACTCACCCCTCTTCTCTTCTTGCGCGCCAGGATCTGTGAGGTACTGCCTGGAGACATGGACCCAGTGACAGGGCTGAGCGAGAGAAAGAGCGAGCGGGGAAGGGGACAGATTAAAGCTTTGATGTCAATGCATATTGTTGTCATTACTGTACTTAATACAAGGCAGAAACGCTGTTGCACATCATCAAACCCAATCTAATTTGTCTTGGGGAACAGCTAGACACGGGAGCGCCGGGGTAAACAGAAAACAAGATTATTTTGGTTTAACGCGTTTTTGGACATTATTGTCAGATGGCTGATATGTTATGATGTTTGCATCGTACGAGAGGCATTTTCGTTTTAAGCTCAAAAGACATGATGATTACTTGTCCGCAGGGCAAGCTGCAATGGTGGCTTTTGCGTGCACATCAATACTCGGCATTATCCTTCAATGTGGATCTGGTTTGCATGGGCACTTTCTGTGCTCTGCCAGCGGAATGACACTGTTTGTTTTGCTTTACTTCGACTTCCAAGCATAACTATTATTTTTATATCATATTGTTATTCCTTTTAACATTAAGAGGCTTAATTCACAAACATTCCGTTTGTTTGCTGGAAAAGAAGATGGTCCAAAAAGAAAATTAGTTGTAGGAATATACTTTTTTTTTCTCAGTCCTTTAAAGAGTTTTCAAAGGCAATGGTATGAGAAAGGACTGGTTGCAGGATGCAGTTCAGAAGGACCAAACAGCAGTTGCAGGAGACTTCAGTCTAATGACTAAATGACTGAGAGAAAAATACAAAACAGACAAGGAAAAGGCTGGCTGGCACAGCAGAGGACAGATACGGCTTTCAAGAAAGAGTCAAATAAGATCATTACAGGCCTTCATCAGCCGTCCTGCTTCACAGAGGCCCAATTTGTGATTTTTGACAACGTTTGTCTGCTCTTGTGTCACGGTAGTCAACAAACAGGAATAGTGTATGACAGTGGAATGTGTTAAATCTGTGCGTTTAATCTCCCGAGAACACAACAACAGGACTTTTATGTGCATTATTGGTTGTAATTTAAACAATTGTATGTTTTTTCCCCAAAGTCTTTGGTGTTCCTTTATCAAAACATGATAAAAAGTGCATTTTTGTGATGTACAGTTGAAGTCATAATTATTACATAATTTATTTTTCTTCCCCAATTTCTGTTTAACGGAGAGAAGATTTTTTACCAACACATTTCTATTCATAATGGTTTTAAAAACTCATCTGTAATAACTGATTTATTTTATCTTTGTCATGATGAGAGTAAATAATATTGTACTAGATATTTTTCAAGACACTTCTATACGGCTTAAAGTGAAATTTAAAGGCTTAACTAGGTTAATTAGGTTAACTAGGCAGGTTAGGGTAATTAGGCAAGTTATTGTATAATGATGGTTTGTTCTGTAGACTATCAAAACAAATTGCTTAAAGGGGCTAATAATATTGACCTTAAAAAATTAAAAAACTGCTTTTTTTCTAGCCGAAATAAAACAAATCAGACTTTCTCCAGAAGAAAAAATATTATCAGACATACTGTGAAATTTCCTTGCTTTGTTAATCATCATTTGGGAAATATTTAAAAAAGGAAAAAAACTCAAAGGGGGGCTAATAATTCTGACTTCAACTGCATATTTACTTTTTATTTTATGTCTTTGTCCATGTTACAGTTAAATTACACACACACACAAGCACTGAATATTAATTAACAACATGCTCTTACAGGGTTAGGATTAGAATTAGGGTTTGGTTTTTGGATGCTGCAAGCAACTATGCATAATTTACTGTAGCAAGTACATATAACAAGTGTACTGTAAAAACAGATGTTACACCTTATTTGAATTGAGCTTTGTTACAGTGTAATTACACTCATAAGCACTGCATATTAATTAACGTCCTTAATCTATCATTAGTTTAGGTTTACAGTTAAGTGTGGGCATGTTGCATATAATTATGCATAATTTATTGTAGTAAGTACATGTTACACAGGAACTATAAAATAAAGGATTACCCTTTATTTGGTCAAATTTTCTAAGGTGTCCTTGTTACACATTTTGTGTACTACATACTATGGTAGTTGCAATTAATTATGCATAATTACATGTAACATTACATGTAATGTTACTCAGTAGTACAATAAATAGTTACACTGTAACATGGACACCTTAAAATGTGTGACCGTAAAAAGCGTGACTCTTTATTTTAATGTGACCTAGTTACTGTGCTATGACATGCATAAGCACCAATTAATAACAATAACATAAACCTAATATACATTTTAGTTTAGTAAAACTGCTTGCAATAGATGCATATAATGGGTGAAATATCATTTTTAAAATTGGCAAATTCTGGCAAATGCAAAAATGTAATCTATTTATAGCATGTGTGTAGCTTGATTTGTAAATGTAAAACACAAAACACTGCACAGTATGATGAGGCCTATGAGTGCTTCTCTAGAAACACCTTGCATTTTGACAACCAGAGCTGCTTTTTTACACTTAAGTTTTTTTTTTATTCTAATACATCTTAAATAAAGCTCTCTTGAATCTCTAAGGTATAGTGTGAGCTCTACACATACAGCGAATGACAGCTAGATGTCAAATAGTCCTCACCAGTAGCTGTCCTCCTGTCCGACATCTATGAGTTCATCCGTGTCCGAATCTGGAGAACTGTAGTCATGAGGTCTCTTCATCTCCACAGGTTCCTCAGTCCTCCTGTTCAATCGAAGGAGCGATTTAGCCTTTCAATGTCTGTAGAGATGATCTCAGATGATAGATTCCTCCTCTATCCTTCAAATGCAACAGCAAGGAAAGCAGCCACCTTCTAATGCAAGCACGCCCCTCCCTATTTCCTTTTCCCTCTCCACCTTCTTCTCCCTCTATCCTTCAACCACAATACAAGCACGCTGTATTGGGAGTCTCTATTAGACCTTGTTGCAGACTAAGTCTGCTCCTTGTTTCTGCTCTTATGTGTACTCGTGTTTTGACATTGCCAGACCCCCAGGATTCAAAGTCAGAGAATGACAGTCCTCCTTCTCTCACTTTTTCAGCTCTCTGTCTCTCCGTCACCCTCGATCTTTCGCTCTCTACTGCTGCAGCACAAGTGACTGAACTTGGGCACTTTGGCAAAGTTGCCAGTTTTGGCTCCCTCTTCCTTGCCCTCCCACGCTCCCTCCCAGCCCTTCATCACCCCTCCCTCCTTCCCCTCTCTCTCTGTCATTTCTCTCCTTTCAATTAGCCTCTTCTCTCCACCGTCTCATCTCGCTCTATCTTTACCCCCCTCGGTCCCTCCCTCCTTCCTCTGTCTCTGTTTCCCTCTGTCTCCTCTTTTCCACTCTTTTTAATTAGTTTCCCTCCCTCTCTCCCAGGACAATAGGAAGAACGCTGTGGGAATAGTGTCTTGGGTTTGGACCCACATGCACACTTCCATTGGCCCCAAAAAGTATACTAAGTGTAATACTTAAAACAGACTTTTGTGATCTATCTATCTATCTATCTATCTATCTATCTATCTATCTATCTATCTATCTATCTATCTATCTATCTATCTATCTATCTATCTATCTATCTATCTATCTATCTATCTATCTATCTATCTATCTATCTATCTATCTATCTATCTATGTGAGCAATATCACACGAGTAGGAGTGCGATATGTCTATATATCGAGACTGATGGGAGGCGTGCGTTGGCTCGAGCCTGCAGGCCAAGTGCCTTAGTGCCCCCCATCAGTGCCGATATACAGCCATACCGCACTGCTACAAGTGTGATATTGCGTTTATACAACAGTTTGACGGCATAATTATGTGTATAAAGAAGAAAATCAAACACGGAGAGTCTCAAAAACCCTTTTGTACGAGGAACTACTTTCTTTTGCAATTCATTTACGTCTGCAGCTGACCATCAGAACAACTGAAACTGTTGCTAATTCACTAATGTCACTTTAGAGCTAGTACTTGAATAATTCTCTAGCGTAATGTCTAAAATGATGACAAAGCAGGTGATTTTGCTCACATTTTAAGATTATAAGTCTGAACGGCATGAAATGCCATCAATCTACAGAGATTTCCTAGTATTTCTCTGTTGCAATCATGATATCACAATTATTAACCCTGAAAAAGCCAGAGCAGAGCAAGCACTACCAGTTTCTGTGGTATAAAAACAGCACTACAAAATATAAAAGAGAAAGAACAATTTAGAATGTAACTTACCTGATTTATAATAATTTGTTCAGCTGTAGTTTGAATCTTGCGTTGAGAAAACGCTGAGTTTTTCTTCCCTCTAAGGACATATTATGCGGTCCCTGTCGCCATCTTGTGGCAGAACATCAACCATCACTTTCTCTGGACGGGCTGATGACGGCCGTTGCACTGAATCTCCGAAATTATAAATATTTTAAAATAGACACTATCTTTATGAATAAACTTCATAGTTGCAATATAAACAACTACATTCTTAACTAAAAAAAGTCTCAAAAGTACATTATGTTGTCCAACAGCTGCAATATTTGTCAAATTCTGCCTGTTGCTGTATGTGGGCACAGTAATACAGAAGGACGAGTGCTGTTACTGACAGAATATTGCACAGCTATCAGCCAATCAGATTCAATAACCAGACTGAACTGTTGTGTGTGTGTATGTATGTGTGTATGTATGTATGTATGTATGTATGTATGTATATATATATATATATATATATATATATATATATATATATATATATATATATATATATATATATATATATATATATATATATATATATATATATATATATATATATATATATAAATATATATATATAAATTCAGTTTTTATATTAATTTCAGTTTTAGTAGATATATTATGAAATATTTAAACTTGGTTTTAAATGGATTTGCATTGTAAACCTTAAATAAGCTATTTTTTATTTTATGTGTTTTATTTTTAGTTTCTACTCTCAAAATCATTCCACATAAATATATAAATATTTTTATATACAGAAATAGCGCAGATGCCAGTGATTTTAATCATAGATATACTGTACCAACAAACAAAATACTGTACCAGGCAGAATCTCAGGAATGCCTGATCAACAAATAACTCATTTACATTAAAAGTGGAGTGATATGCTGAAACATCTTTGATTGGTGGATTTTAAATTGTCGTCTTGTATGTTTTTGACAAGTTGCTCATTTAGAGATTCTAGTTAATGGAGTTTGTTTTGTTTTAATCATCCTGTAAGCAAGTGTTGACACATCCATTTCTGATATACTGATATTCATTTCATAGGTTTTCAAAAAGACTGTTTTCATTTTGTTGCGTGCAGCTTTTGTCTTATGTAACACAATGTCCCAGGGCTAATGTCAAACCGTCATGTTTTCCTTCAAATTTGGTCCTTATACAATCTAATTTAATTCAATAACCAAAAAAGAAAAGGAAAAGAAGGTTGGCGCCAATAGCCTAGTGGTTAGTGCGTCGATACATAGCACCAAGGTGATCACGGCGGCCCGAGTTTGATTCCCGGCTCAAGGTCCTTTGCCGATCCTTTCCCCATCTCTGCTCCCCACACTTTCCTGTCTGTAAAATCTCCACTGTCCTATCCCAATAAAGGTGAAAACCCCTAAAAATAATTATAAAAGAAAAGGAAAAAAGAAGAAATGTTGGTCCATGTGCTTGTAGAAACAAAAGTGGGGATGAAAAGTCAAGATTGATACTTTGTTGTTACCTTTAATCCAAAGCCTCTGCAAATGTCCTGAATTTGTTCATACATATACCAAAATCTGTACGATCATTACCAAATGTTCATACATTTAACCAAAATCTGGATGAAAAATACATTTTTATCGTCCAAATACCTTTAGTATCCAAATATCATTGTATTCAGAATCTATTTGATTAAGTACACCATTTGTTCAACCAATGGGCTGAGTTTGAGGTGGGATTATCTTTTTGACCAATGACAGACAGGGTGAGTATTCAGGCAACCCGTTTATTAAAAAAAAATCAATTAATATAATCAACTTAATATAGTGACAACTATAAATTCAACTTTAGGAATTAACTGTTGACAAACATTATGTTACCACTATACTTGACTCTCTATAGTGGATTTGAGGGACAGAGCAGCTTTGGTAATCACCCTGAACCGATGCCCTCTGTCTGAGGAGAGGTTAAGAGAGGATTTAGCCATTGAGTGTCAGAACAGAAGATCTCTTCAAAAACGACAGCTTCTCATCTCACACGTGCTACATTTTCAAAAGAAACATTTTACCTCACACTATATAGTGCTAATCACGTCCACCTAAACTCTGAGGTGTTCACCCCCATCTACTATACCGTGGGAAGCTGTAGGGGGAAAGCAGTAACTAGAATTACAAGTGGCTGGCAGGAGTTTGCTGTCAGAAACTGTGCCTTACTGACCCAGGAGCTGCAGCAGCATCGCACAATACCACACACACACCCTTCTGCCTTCCTGTTGGCTCGCTGCTATGATTTAATGGGGCCGTATGCATTCAGTAGTTTCCTAGTAGTGTGTTCGTGCCAGTGCAATTGTGTAAAAAGGGTAGCCCTTCTGATGCAATTCACCCTACAAAAAGCGTAAGAAAACAGATAGGCTGTAGAGAGTCTTTAAAAGAGTGATTAAACTTTTATGGGTTGTGAGATTTTGTCACATGTACATAAGTATTAACAGCCTTAGCTCAATACTTTGTTGATGCACCTTTGGCAGCAATTACAGCCTCACGTCTTTTTAAATACGATGCCACAAGCTTGGCACACCTGTCTTTGGGAATTTTTGCCCATTCCTCTTTGCAGTACCTCTCAAGCTCTATCAGGTTGGATGGAAAGCGACGGTGTACAGCCATTTTCACATCTCTCCAGAGATGTTTAATTGCATTTAGTTCTGGGCTCTGGCTGGGCCACTCAAGGACATTCTCCGAGTTGTTGTGAAGCCACTCCATTGATATTTTGGCGGTGGGCTTTGGGTAATTGTCCTGCTGGAAGATGATTGCTGCACAGATGGTTGTCCTTCTGTAAGGTTCTCCTCTCTCCACAGAAGAACGCTGGAGCTCAGACAGCGTGACCATCTGGTTATTGATCACCTCCTTGACAAAGGCCCTTCACCCCCGATTACTCAGCTTAGATGGCCGGCCAGCTCTAGGAAGAGTCCTGGTGGTTCTAATCATCTTCCACTTACTGATGATGGAGGCCACTGTGCTCATTGGAACTTTCAGAGCAGCAGAAATTTTTCTGTAAACAGGACATCCTTTGGTGAAAATACCACTAGAAATTATGCTGTACTACGTGACATGTGGTTACTTGTGTGCCCAGCTTGCTCGGCTGCTTGGAGTATCTGAGCGAACTATTTTGAAGAAGATTGGAGCAGCATAGGCGCTATGGACCCAGGTAAAATATAAACTTTAGAAGAGCAGATACAGTGGTTAAAGGCAAAATATGTGAATAATAATATAAACATTTGAAGTCGTAATTATTACACCCCCCCCCCCCCCCCCTTCTCAAAAAGAGAGAAGTTTTCTTCAACACATTTCTAATCATAATAGTTTTAATAACTCATCTCTAATAACTGATTTATCTTTGCCATGACGACAGTAAATAATATTTGACTAGATATATTTCAAGACATTTCGATACAGCTTAAAGTGACATTTAAAGGCTTAACTAGGTTAATTAGGTTAACTAGGCAGGTTAGGGTAATTAGGCAGGTTATTGTATAACGATGGTTTGTTCTCTAGACTATCGAAAAAAAAAATAGCTTAAAGGGGCTAATAATTTTGACCTCAAAACTGCTTTTATTCTAGCCGACATAAAACAAATAAGACTTTCTCCAGAAGAAAAAATGTAATCAGAGATATAAAATTTCCTTTCTCTGTTAAACATCATTTGGGAAATATTTAAAAAAGAAAAAAAAAAGTCAAAGGGGGACTAATAATTCTGACATCAACTGTATATATATACATACATACAAGCACAACAAATTAAACAAAAGCATGAGCATGTTACAGCGCATTATTCAACCACAGCTGACTGTCCACCTCTTTAAAACTATAACTTGCTACAAGTTAATCATAACTCCACATAGTATTAACAACTAAAGTTAAGCACCTGTTTTGAAAAGTTAGGCTCCAATCACACCTGATAATGAGTTTTAACATCAGTTCGATCTCAAATAGATGTTAAGTGTAAATGTGGTCTAAAATGTTTTGAGTTTGTCCATTTTTTGCCAACTGTGTAGTGTAAAATGTTGCAGTGCTAGAATGTAACTTTTACATTTGAGGGGAAAATGTCAAAACACCTCATTTTCACTGGAGAAGAGTAAATCTGTCTGTTTTGATAACAATCTGACTTTAAGTATGAATGTTTCTGAATCCAGCGTCAGTGAAGGCTGGAACCCCTCACTAATTTTTGTGGTCTATGGAAGTGTGGATTTTTTGGCAACACTTTATTTTCATGGCTCATTTGAGCATTAGTAGACATCTACCGATACCGCTCCTTCAACAAACTTTTAACTGACTATAAGAAACTTTGCAAGTACATGCCAACTTACTAACCCCAACCCTAACCCCAACCTAACAATCTACTTATATTCTAATGAGAATTAGGTGGCATGTAGATGCAATGTAACTTAAATTCAACAAACGGACCATCAAAATAAAATGTGACCGAATTTTTTTGTCTTAATTAACCTCTTGGTCTTCATTGAACATATTGGTCTCTATTAACTGTAATTCTTCTACAATTGTCCAAAATAAATGGATCCTTCAACCGGAGACAGCTTGCACGCTGCGTTTGTCCAGTCAATGACAACGACACTAAAATATGTAAAGGTAAAATACACAGCATTGCATTTTCCTGGGCTTTACAATGACAGTAAATAAAACTCTAATATAAGTTGATAGAGCAGTTAGATTTTACATACATTTATTTCAAAAGTATCAGGTAAATCACACAGGTTTTCAGAAAAGGTTTAGCTTTGTTCAATGGCATTTGGTTTGATCATTTATAATGTTTTATTTGGGGTGTCCAAATGCATTTCGGGGGCTACTGTACATGCAAATCTGTGCTTGCAGGCATCTGTTCATGATTTTTCCCACAGTACGATCTGTTTAAAACGCATGTGCTTTTTCAAACATCTCCTCTCTGCTTCTGCTTTTAGAGATGGATGGTGGCAGCAATTAGCATCGAGTGGACGTGTGGCATTTGACCGTCGCGGGAGGCTTATGGTTTGATGTTTGAGTCAAAAAAACGAGCGTAAGAGATCCCTTTATCCCTCCATCCTCCCCCTACTCCATCTCCTTTCATTACCAATCCCTCCTTTTATTCGGGTCTGGATTTCATTTCCAGAACGCAAGAAGAAAGGAGCTGGAGAGAAGTCGGCCCGTACGCCGTGCCCGTTCTGTTATTTTTTGTTGTCCATCCGCTTCAAAGCCCGAGCTTTCTTCTCGTTCTCCATTCTGATTATTGTTTCTTTTCCAAGGTTTTTCTGCATCCTTCGCTTCTCCTCCTTTTCCTCTGGGGTTTTTGATCTTTTGCATGGCACACTTCCTTCGCTGATGACAAATTAAGGGGGGAAAATCGCAGTGGAAATTGGACGAAAGCAGCAGAGGGGGAATTAAGTAAATAAATAAGTTGATCTGTAAAAATAGTTTGCAGCGGGGGGAAACCAAGAACAAGAGCCAGAGAACAAAGCGAATTCATACGCCACTTCAGCCCTCCCTCCTCACCACAACAAGAACAGCCTCACAATCGGAATTAACAAGCTCATATTTTTACGATTCTCTCATAGAAAGAAACGCACACACATATAGCTATTTTACGTTTCTCACACACACACACACACACACACACACACACACACACGCACACACACACACACACACACACACACACACACACACACACACACACACACAAGCTAATGTGCAACTTGCATATTAAAAGTTACTGCCAAACGACAGCAGCCAAAGCTCACACACTCTTCCTCAAGCGGTAATGGTGTATTAATTTGTGCTGACACACACTCGCTCACTCACACACACACACAGCCACATGCATTTAACCAGCTCTACCACATCTTGCACGGCTTTCTTCCCTTTATGTGTAAATCTCAGCGGCTGACCCCAAAATCAGCCTGTGTTTTGATGTTCCTTTTCATTTGACTCTATGAGTGTCGAAGCCCCCACTGCGAGCACTGGCGAATCCCACAGGGATGCATCTCTCCTCCAGCCACTAGAAGAATGCCAGACACTCAGGCCTGCCCACTTTAAAGGCTGCAAATGACACTGTTCTTCATTGCATGAATCTGTGTATGTATATTCATGGACATGTGTCCCCCATGTACAAATGCTCTGAATGCATGACACATGTCACAACTGACTGAGGTGGAGCCAGTGTGTTTGCTATTGCATGGGTATTTCTCTAATCTCAAACAATCATTTTTAAGACATTTAGTCATGGTTAGGTTTAATTCTCCAATGTCTCTAACTATATTTTCAGCATTATTTTAATTATGTACTTTTTCTTTATTCATTCATTTTCTTTTCGGCTTAGTCCCTTTATTAATCAGGGGTCGCCACAGCAGAATGAACCACCAACTTATCCAGCATATCTTTTACACAGCGGATGCACTTCCATCACTGGGAAACATCCATACAAACTCATTCACACACATACACTACGGACAATTTAGCATATCCAATTCACCTATAGCACATGTCTTTGAACTGCAGGGGAAACAGGAGCACCCAGAGGAAACCCGCGTGAACACGAAGAGAACATGCAAACTCCACACAGAAATGCCAACTGAACCAGCCGAAGCTTGAACCAGCAACCTTCTTGCTGTGAGGCGATCGTGCTACCCACTGCGCCACCATGATGCCCGCTTTTTCTTTATACACTGTAAAATATCCTTTAATTATTTATCCTTTAATTCTGAATTTTGCAATTTGCGAATGTTTTCCATTTATTTACAGTTATGAATTGCATTACGGGACCTTGATACTCTTGATGTTGAAAATCCAACTCTGCATTTCAACATTTTAGTAGTTTGAAACAATCTGTTGTATGAGAAATCATATAGAATTAGGTATGTAAATTAATGGTTTATTACCAGGTCTTTGTATCTTATCACCAAACCAGACAATGTATCACATCAAATTAAATATCAATAAAAGTAACTTTTTCAACATCAAATGTTGTTTAAGGAAAGATCAAGGTCCTAAAAAGCAATTCAAAAGCATAACCATGCCTGGTCAGTACCTGCATGGGAGACCACATGGGAAAATTCAGCCTGGAGTGCGTTTCCCAAAACCTTGTTTAACTAAGGTCGCGAGTTGTGTCGTTACAAACATAGTTCGCTGATTTGGCATTTCCCAAATCTGTTGTTCCAATGAACATTTGCAAACTGCATTGCAAGCTTGTATGCTTGCAACTACACCTCTAGAGATGTAGTTAAAATCATAGTTCCTGGCTGTGTTCTGTTCCCAGTTATCCCCCTATGCCCTATTCCCTTAAAATATTCTTACATTTAAACTTGGAATGATTTTAAAAAAACTAACATTAAAGTCATCTCTCTTACGTGTAATTTGCTTTCAAAGTATTTTTACAGTTCAGTTTTAGTGATCTTCATATAGACAATTGCGTTCACTTCGTAGTGCACTTTGAAAACATTGATGTCATTTTGAACACAGCCATGGCTCATGGTGAAAGCTATAGGTGACCTGTTATTTAAAAATGGAATTTACATTATGTCTCCAAAGCAAACAAAAACAAAACAAAAATATATAGCATACGTTAATGCTTTTAATTTATAGTAGGTTATTTGTTAAGAATATTATCTGTATTTATCTGTACTGTATATGACATGGGCCTGTTGGCTAGAACTTTTCTGCAGTGGTTTAAATGTGTCAAATTGTACTAGTAGACTTTAAAAAAATTAATAAATAAACAATATCCTATTTAATAATAATATATAAAAAAAAATAATAATAACAGTAATTATAATAATTATTATTATTAAGTATTTTTTTATTTCTTAATAAATAGCCTACTGTACTTAAGGCCTACGACCATTAACGATTTATATATGAGATTAGAATATGTGTTAGCTTAGTGATTTTGTATGGCATATTCTTAATAATATTTGTAAAAGAAATGTAGGTCCTACATGTGTATACATATTTTTTCAATTAAAATGCAAAACAAGTGCATGTTTTTACCAAAACTAATATTGGATTTTTTTAAATGCGTGTGCTTGTAAAACAATATAAATATATTGTATATTGTACAATATATTGTAAACAGTAATTTGCACAAAGAATTGGTTTTTTTTTCTCTAAAGTAGTAGTTACTCCACCCCGTTTAGAGCAATCCTTATGGACGTTTTACATTATAATAACATGGTTCAAACGAAGAATCTGCGACAGAGAAACTACGGTTTTGGGAAACACTTGTCACTACATCGTTCTTTTCCCAAACAATGCATCGTACTATAATAGTTCCGCTGCGGGTTATATCCTCAGTTTGTTTATTCACGTCCGCCATTTTCAGCGTGAGTCGAAGCGATATCACTAAAGGAACACCCTTGCTCTATTTTTAGATGCAAGGCTCATTGGGCTCAACACAAGAGCAATATTCTCCACATTATCGCTCTAATCGGAATTATTGGTTGTATCTTTAGGTAGGTTTGCAAATATGTGTACTTCTCATTGAGTCTACCTTATACTTCAGCCGTTTGCATTTCTCGCGATCCAGAAGCTCCCTGTGATCTTAACTAGCATGCGTTTTAGAATTCTAAACATAGGTTTCTATCAGGGTACACTCAAGTAAACCACCATAAATATCTAAAATCACCTCTGAAGTGTGCTTCTATGTGATGTAAAAAAAAAATAAGCATGCACTAAAATAGCAGTGTCTACAGCTCTTTTCCAAATGTGAAATCAATAAATTGCAAATGATCTTGAAATTGTTCAGCAAATCAAATCTCCACCTTACGAACACCTCTTGATTAATCTCTTTGTGACATAAACGAGCAGCAGTAAGTGTCCACATCCTTTATTTGAGAATTGTGAGAAGCAAGAAATGCTTTTGATTTCCAAATACTCTGATTCTGCCACAGGAAAACGTGTTTACATCCGTTCAGAACATAAGCAATTTTCCACATCAAAGACTGTTTTTAGAAATCTGAACACTGAAATTAAATCTGTGCATACACACGATTTACAGTATAAATCAGGCCCATGACATGCAATGTTTTGCAAAAAAGAATATGGATGAAATCTGTTAGAATAGTTTGGTAAAGTTCCAGGCCTTCTCCTATAGGCCACTGTTTTGCTAATTGTAACTAGGGCTGCACAATTAATCGAAAAAAGATCACGATCTCGATTCGACCCTACACACGATCTTAATTCAGCTTTTTCTACGATTCAGCCAATTATATTTTCAAGGTCAGGAGAGAAGCAATGCAGTCGCACAAGTCTTCACAGCAACATTGACACCTTCAAATGGCGTTAAAAGTGTCACATGCTGAATTTATAAGGTATAATTTACCCAAAAATGTCATTTCTGTCTTCATGTAATGATGTTTTCGCAGCCGCAAAATCCCACGTGAGCTGACCGCAAGCTGTTTGTTTAGTTCAGAGAATGTGCGCGTGCCCATCTATGACACTTACTTTAGTGAACAGAAGCTGCATAGGCTGTGAATAACAGGTAATAAAGTTGTAAATCACGTTCAGTTTGTTGCAGAGAGCGATCATTTGAGGGCCGTGCGGGAGGTTTGATTTGCATGTATGCTTTTTTTCTCAGTGAAGACGGCCATGAGCCACACTAGGAAGGGAAAGTGAAACCTGTGTGCACATTTTAATGATCATATGGCATTTTAGAGTTATGATTACGACAAGCGTTTGATATGTTTTTTTCTTTTATAGCGAAAGAAAAGAGTGCTGTGCATGAAAATAAATGTTTACTGTCAGTATAACAACCCTAGCCTATTTATATATATATATATATATATATATATATATATATATATATATATATATATATATATATATATATATATATATATATATATATATATATATATATAATGTTGAATATAATGCAAGAAGGAATCTGATAATGACAAAATTCAAATTTTAGCTGTGAAAACAAATGGTCTAATAATGGTGTCAATGGCAGATGACAAGCATATGTCTTAAACATAATAAATCTACTTTGTAATTATGAATATTTGTATTCTGATGTCATCATTTTAGTCTGAATTACCAATCAGGACATGAAAGTCTGTTCAAGTCCACCATAATGTCTATACAAAATTTTGCGTTTTAAGCAACACCGAGCTACACATAAGCCTAATATTATTATTGTTTAACCATATGTTTGAGAATTAACAATAATAATAGGCTAATCATATTAACCTTTATTTTACATATACAGAATCGTGAAAAAATTGCGATCTTGATTTTAAGCAAAAAAAAAAAAAAAAAAATGTGATTCACATTTTGCCAGAATCGTGCAACCCTAATCGTAACTCCAACCAGCTTTATCATATTTCATTAGAAATTTGTGGTGAGTCTGAAGAAACTGGCACTCTCTCGAATGGCACCCTAAACCCTTGCAGTCTTCCTCTGAGTCTACTATTTCATGACATAATGCTGCTTTGTGTGTCAGGTATAAGTCTGCTCAGAACTCACTTCAGTACGGGCACATATTAGCTGCCAAAGGGATGCTCCTGATAACCTTTGCTAGAGCTAAATTGGTGAATGGGACACTCTGTAGTCTCATGGACTTACTGAACATGTGCACTCACCAGGCATTGTTAGTCTGCAAGACACCATTGTGACCTTTGATAAGTTGGTTCAAATTTATTTAATTAGGGTAGGAACTAAACTCTGCAGAACATTAGCCGCTTTCACACATACAGAGCTTTCTCAGCAATTTTCTGAAATGGGATCATGTGTGAACAGGCCCTTTTTGAAAATACCTTTTTGGCAATTTTCCGGAAAGAGAGGTTGTAACATTACTGGTAATTTGCCGCAATACTGCTTTGTGTGAATGGATAATTGCCAGAAAAAGCGCGATCACGTTTAGAACATTAGACGTGACGTGACATAGACGTGAGGCATCTACTTCAGCCAATCAGAACATTCATTTAGCTGCTAGAGGTTAGTCAGAGAACGTTTCTATTTTCCTTCTTAATGCCAACTGTGTAAAAAAATATGGATAAAATGCTTATGATAAACCACTGTTTGTTTACCTTCAAGCTCTGCTTCAGTTGCTGGACGCATGTGCACGTGAAGGACTGCGCCAGTAAGCGCCAGCACACACACATATTGCGTACATCTCGACATGCGAATGTGTTCCTCCATGCATTCATCGAAGTTGTTCACAATGCTTATCCATCCACAGAATTTGTAATGTAATCAAATGTGTAAACATGTAGCTGCGGTTTGCGTTTCTGCCTTTGGATGTCTCTAGAACAAAGCAGCTGCGTTGATTGCTAAAGCTTTTTATGCCTAAAGCCTTTTATGTTTACAAATACAAGCTCAGCTGTTTAGAGCTCATTTCTGGTTAATAATGTGAAAATTAACTGGTATTTTGGAATGGATGTGTAAATGGTCTTTTCCGGAAAAATTTTGGAACATTCTTGCCTGTGTGAACAGCGCTTTTTTGAATATACTGGTAGAGTCGTTATAGAAATTTTCCGGATGTTTACTGGTATGGTTTACTGGTACAGGTTTACTGTGTGAAAGGGGCTAAAGTCTTTTAAGGAACAGGTTTGACAACCCTGCCATAGCTGTCATTCTTTGTCAGTACGAATATCAGTGGCTGTCATGTTTTAGCAGTAGAAGCATGCAACATGCAGCTGCAAAGCAGTGTAGGGTATTGCTGATGGGGAAAAGGCGTACATGAGACATAGGAAACTTGGAAGGAGTTGAGACCCATAGGCCTAATGCTAGTTCTACGCCTTACCCATAATCTTTGTTTTCCATGTTCACGTGAAGGGGTAGGGGTGTCCCAATTCTCTTTAGCTTGAAGGCGTAGGTCTAAGGGGAAGGGCTAGATACCCCTAGAAAATGAGATTTTTCAGGACCATGAAACCAAGGGATACAAAAATTTCCCTGAATATACCAGCATACGAGTCAGGGAATGCATAAATTAGTATTTTTTTGGCATTATTACATTTTTTTTACAACAAACAAGCAAATGTTTTAATTTATTCATAATGGCGTTTGTGTTTTACCTTCATGCTTTAAAAAAAATGTTATGAAATTTGCTAAATTTTGATGACAATTGAATGCCCTGTCAGAAAGGATGTTGTCAATCTCATATGAAGTAAGAGCTCACAATGACAAATGATGAGGTGTTGTAGTGCTGTCCCATTTCTTAGGGGTAAATTTTGAAGCCCTTCCCTTTCACACTCTGTTTCAAGGGGTAGGGGTAAAAAAAATTATTGGGATTGGGACATAGTCTCAGGGGACTGGAATGGATTTTTTTCTGTAAAAACAAAACTCTGCAGGCCAGAGGCCCTCCAGGAAGTTTGGGCTATGTAGAAGTAAGTGTTCTTTATAAATACTCCACCATTGTAACATTTGTGGTTGTCATGTTTTAGCTACAAAAGCATGCATGTCCAGTTGTTGAAGATTGCTGGCTGTGATTGGCTGTTTACAGGATACTGCTGGAGGCAGCTTGATGAGGGAGCCTCCAAAATAATTGTAATCGGGAGCAATAAAATAATCGTAAATTACTCGCTGATGGGGGAAAGCAAGTCAGAGTGCTAAATCAGACATATGGCTTGAAGAGGCCCACACAGCCCGGAATGCAGTTTTTACTGTGGGACACCGCCTCCTATGCTGAAACACAGAGTAGAGGAGAAATACAGAGTAGAAACCTGTGCATGGGCCCAGAATTACCACTACAATCAGGCCCAAAATCAGGCTTAAAATCGTCAAGTGTGTGGCAAGCCTAAGTGTGACCAAATTTACTCTGCGTGTATGTGCTGGAAGAAAAGTAGTAGCTATGGGCCCATCCAGTTAGTGAAGGTTGCATTAACATGATTTACAGATTTAAGATGACAGAAAGACAGGCGTCGTCTAGCGCTATCAAAAGGCAACGTGTGATTTCAGGCAGCCTCTAAGACAGCCCTCTCCTCCTCCCTCTATCTCTGCCAGAGGAAGACAGCAACAGTGTTTACCCATGCAGCCATGCCCGCCTCATCCGGCTCCCAAAAGATAAATAAGAAGGGCAAAAGCCAACAAGAGGAAGCAGAAAGGGCCCTTTGTGGCTGAGAGCGAGGTCCCTTTCAAGCTGTTTTCCCACAGCGCCGAGCCCCCGATAGAGGGCCTGACTGCGGTAACTCTCGCTGGTGCCGGGGCCCAGACGGGCCGGGTAGGCCTCACTAGGCCACAAGCAGCCATTGTCTGTCGCCACAGAAACCAGCGTCTTCATGTCAGACATGTTTTTCTGTTTGTTTTCTTTTTTTCCTCTTTAATGTGGCCAGGGGAATGTTTCCTCCCCTTCTCCCCTGAACCCATCCACATTTCTTTCCCTTTTTTCTTCTCCCTTCAAATGTTGTCCTCCTCCCTCTCTTTCTTGCTTCATCTCGTTTCATTCCTCCAAAAGATTGTCATTTGTAAGGCTCTTGAGCAGTAGGCAGGCCCTATCTTTGTTATGTTGTTGTGGCCGTCCTCTCATTTTTTAAAATCTTACTTTATGAGGTTTTGGCACGAGCTCGTACTTCTTCTGACTTGAAAAAGGGTGAAAAAAACAGCAAAACATATCCCTAAAGAATTCTGTCGTTCCCACGCTAAGCCAATTTTCTCCCCGAGATTAAACAAGCTCCAACGACAGAAAGGAAAAGGAGAAAGTGGAGAAAAGCGAGAAGATCTGGTTATGATTCGAGGCTCTAAACTAAGAGAGGATGCCCCACAGACATCGAATGAGAAAAACAAATCTGGAAAAAAAGAGAAGAGTTTCTATTTTTAAGAGTCTAAAGAATGTCACTGTGTGCCATGACTCAAAGGATTTGCAGCTCCATGGTAATCAGTTCATTCTGACTGAGATCGTCGACCACATCACACGCACTACGCCATCTTTTATGAGTCGGGCGAGAGGAGGGGAAGAAACGCAAGTCAGAGTAATTTATTTTGTGCTCATTGCCAGTGCCACAGCATTGTTTTGGCAATGTTACTCTAAATGCTCTTTGGTATTTGCAACCACTGTTTATCTTTAAATGGATGTGTTTTATGAGGCTGAAATATCTCCTCGGTTTTGTGTTGAAATTTTTCTAAATGTTGATACATCTTCAAGTTATTTATGACTTATGCTGGGTCCACACTATGAATCTGAGCCCAATTTTGGTGCAATCCAGTTGACATTGGCATGGGTGTCCAAACGTGCTCCTGGAGTTTAGCTCCAGCCCAGTTAAGCACACTTGAACCAACTAATCAAAATTTTCAGACTGACTTGGAACATCCAGGAAGTGTTGAAGCTGGCTGAACCTAAACTCTTTAGAACAGTAACTTGAGGGTTAAGCTGCGCTGACACTACAGACTGAGCATGAGGTGGGATTAAACAAGATGATTAAGCATTTAAAAAATTGCTCTATATTTTCAATTTCTGTACTGTCACATTTTGATTTTCAATAGGTCTCATGCAATCACGTGATATGATTTCACAGATCAGAGCTCACCATGCTTGAACTTTGCAATGCAGCAACATGCGAAACTTGTCACATGAGCTTACGTTTCCAGTCTGCCACATTTGCATGTTATCAGAATGAGGCTGTGTTGATATATAAATCAGAGATGCTCCTCGATTGGCTGGAAATCAGTATAGGCCGATAATCACATTTAATGACTCAATCGGTACTTGCCAATCTGGCCGATAAAAAAAGTCCTGATCAGAGCATACCAAATATATACAGTTGAAGTCAAAATTACTAACCCCCCTTTGAATTTTTTTCTTTTTTAAATATTTCCTAAATGACGTTTAACAGAGCAAGGAAATTTTCACAGTATGTCTGATAATATTTTTTATTCTTGAAAAAGTCTTATTTGTTTAATTTTGGCTAGAATAAAAACAATTTCCTTTAAGCTCTATATTTTTTGATAATCTACAGAACAAACCATCATTATACAATAACTTGCTTAATTACCCTAACCTGCCCAGTTAATCTAATGATCCTAGTTAAGCCTTTAAATGTTACTTTAAGCTGTATAGCTGTATCTTGAAAAAAATCTAGTAAAATATTATTTACTGTCATCATGGCAAAGATCAAATAAATCAGTTATTAGAAATAAGTCATTAAAACTGTTATGTTTAGAAATGTGTTGAAAGAATCTTCTCTCCGTTCAACAGAAATTGGAAAAAAAATAAACGGGGGCTAATAATGCAGGGGGGCTAATAATTCTGACTTCAACTGTATATCTTGAACCAAATGTGTTAGTCTTTTTAAAGAAATGTTGAGTAGTTATAAATTGGAGAGATGTTGAATTAATTAAAAGCAAATATGCAAATGAAACTCATAGAAACTGATATTGAGGAACATGCAAATTGCATCATATTATATTATAAGCGAGTTATATATAAGTTAGTTCTAGACATTAAATCCCTAAAACACCTACACATTTAAATAAGACATATTGTCCTCACACTCTGCTTTGGAAAAGCTATCATAGCATTCCAGTGAATGCCAATTTTAGCTTTCCAAGAAGATGAGGATTACCCCAAGTGTTTTGGAGGTGTGGATGAAAGGCATGGGTTTTGAATGTGCTAAACCATTTGTTGCTCATTTTTTGGTCAGTGAACAACTAATCACAAAGCAAACAAAAACAGCTTTGGGTTCAAATGTTAATCTAAGTATCAGGCTTTTTAATATCTTTCTGCTTACATTTACATTGACAGACACTTTATCTAAAAACTTACATGGCTTTATGTTAAAGGAATAAACAGTATTTTTTGTCAGTTCTTCATTTCCCTTGGAATCTAACCCACAGCCTTGGTGTTGATTATGCCATAAGTTACTATTTTGTGCTATGGTGTCCACAGAACAATGCAATTTAAAAAGCAAAGATATAAGATCTTGCAACAAAGAAAACAAGCAACAACAGCACAATGGAGTCAAGCCACAACACAATGAAATTTAAAAAGAAAATATAAATTTTACAGCATGACAGAATCACCACAACACAGTAAAATGCTTCTGACCACTAGGGTGCAAACTTCGCAAACAGACAATTGCTCGCATTACTTTGCACTGGACAAATAAAAATAAATAAATTAATAAAAAATAATAATAATAAATAAAAAAAAAATAAATAAAAAAAAAAAAAAAAAAATATATATATATATATATATATATATATATATATATATATAAGTTCTTAACAGCACCAATATTAAATATGCATTTTGATATTTACATATGCATGCCCCCTAGGAGTTTGTTGATTTGGTTTGTTTTTTATTGTGTCGTGACTTATATTCACTTTTTAGGGTGCACACACCATGTTTCCTTTGGTCCAAACAAAGGTTAAAAATTATACATTGTAGCATTTTTCGAGCGTTTTAGTTCTGTTTCACACAAATCCAACTGCTCTGAATCACTTGAAATGAATCAAAAAGTCTCATGACAACATAAACATCAGTCCTTGGCTAGATTAATTTTCTGAACTGAATTTTGATCGGTTAGAATTAAGTTAAACAAAGTTAAGGTAAACTTACTTGCGCAACACTCGGAAGTAAACAAAGAGCGGAGAAAATGTCAACAGACAATATGGACCTTCTTACAACTTGTCCCCGACCTGCTATAATTGTGGTCAAAAGTGTCAAAAAACTTTTTCTTATCCCAGAATGCACTTCGCAGCTGACTTAGGGCGTACTCACACTAGGTACGGTTGCCTTGAACCATGCTGAAGCACGATTGTCCCCCCTCCCTTCTCCCCCACGGCCTGCACTCACACTGCATTTTGCCTTCCGAACCTGAGCACGCTTAAGTCACTGATGTGACTGTTCAGTTTAACAGGAAGAGAGGCGCTCCCGCACAGCACAGTGGATATTGCTTTAGTTATATCATTCAGTTGTTTGGGATACTGTGACACACAGTCAAATATTTTGCCGATCCATAAATTATCATAAGTTCTCATGCTACAGGTATTAGGACAGTTCTCAAACTGCCGGCCTGTGAGCCACCCTCGTCCTCCATTCAACACCCCCCCCCCCCCTTCCTTTATTCAGTTCACGATCGACCACCTCCGCCCTCCACTACAGGACTCACACTACAGGCGTACCGCAAAAAAGCCCAATCGATTCGGAGCACTCACACTTGTCAAACGAACCAGGAAACGCACCTGGGCACAGTTTGGATAGCATAGTGTGAGTGCACCCCAAGGCAGCTGCAAAAAAACGAAGTACTTGTTCATTTGGGTCATTTCAATTTTGGTTCACGTTCCCACCACAAATGAACCGCTCCAAGGTTTCTTTGAAAATGTATTGAGGCAACTTCTCATGTAAATAGTTTGATTAGTAGTATGATTGCCACTTTCACATCTGCCTAAACGAAATGCACCAGAAAGGCAAACAAACTCTGGTACTTTTAACCGAACTAAATGAGGCAGGCATGTAAGCATCCTTAACACTAGAACCGCCGGATGTCGCTGTATACCTAAAATTGCCAGTGTGGGTAAATTTTACCCAGCACAAATTTTGTTTAGAAATTGCTAAAAAAAATAAAACATACTATTTCACTGTTTTTCGCCACTGTTAACAAAAAGTCTCTAGACTCATGAAATTATTTCAGGATGACTAAATTATTTTAGGAGTAGGTTATATGGGTAGGTTAAAATATCTAAATTTGAGCCATCATACTCTGATGCAGAACTTATTTCTCCAGACTCTCCATCATTCATTGCATTTTGTGTTTTTCATAGCTCTACAAATCGCCTTCTTTTAGTCATTGTGACTTTATTCATTTATTATAACCACTAATTCAGTGAGTGAAATTGAAAGTAAAAGTCATTGGTGAGTAATTTCAAACATAAGCAGTATATAAATACAAGTATTTATTTATAGTGAAAAATTGACCTGCACTGGCACTTATAGGTATAAATGTCCCACTTTTTAATCTATTTTTATCTAAACCATTTTTTTTAATATCTGGGAATAGTAAATAAGACAATTGTAGTAAAGGTCAATGACTGGGAGACCTGATTGTGATATTGAAGGTCTGTTATGTACCTTAGTGATGGGAAAAATTGACCCCATGGCGGTTCTAGTGTTAAATCCTTTTCTATTTTGGCTTGGTCGGATGTGTTGTGGCTTGATTTCTTTGTATTGTGAACGTTTATTTGTTTTTAATATTTTATCGTGCTTTATGTCTTGATTACATTTTTTTTTTTTGTTTGTTTCTATGAATGTTTCCTTTTAATTTTCATTGTTACAGTATGTGCACTGGGCCACTGCAGGTAGAAAAAACCATTTCAAGACCATGTAGTTGTCAGCTTTTTGTTGTATATATGAACTCAACGAGTCTGTCTTCCAGATTAGGATTAGCTCAGCGTTCAGTTTCAGTGTTCAGTGGGTGTTGGAGAGCTGTCAGTCTGTGGTTGGCCTGCATGATATTGAGGGCTGCAGGCCTCCGGCTCCGTCCACCACGCTGCTATGTTTGAACTTAATTACAGCCAGTCGGCCCTGTCATTACAGCTCAGCGCAGCCGAGCGACGGCCGGCCCGTAGGTAGTGGCGGCACAATCCCAAACAACAGCGTGCAGTCACACACTCTCATGGGCAAAGCAAACACACATTGGGATGGACACAGACGTATCCAAACCACACAGACACAAACAGAAACACAGATGCAAGCAGGACCACTGTCACGCACTCCACATTAACACAAACAGAATCCTTGCCTTACAGCAGACACAGATTAGCATACATACGTGAGTCATCGTAATATGATCATTGTGCTGCCAATGTCAAATGTGCTGTCAAGGATGATGCATTGATGGATTTTTGAGACAAGTATAGAGACATTTGGCTTAAGTTAATGGAGAAATTCACCCAAAATAAGCTATTATTATGTTATTCTTTATTATATTTACATGTAATAATATTTATTTGAATATCGTTCCAATCTCATGTGGCTTTAGGTTTTTCATTTGAACCATATGGAAGTCAAGATGACCAATTTTGGTGTCTACCTCAAATGTATAACAGTGATTTAATATTCATAGAAAGCATATCAAATTGAAGTAAATCGTCTGCTCTAATGTTAGATAAATTTTGTGAAAATAAAATGTCAAAATGTGATTTAAATCGTAAAGCGTAACTAATATGTAAAAATGAAACATACTTCTGGCCTTCACTTATTTAAATATATAAACCAATCAGTGACTAAATCACATTTTATCATACTTAAAGGGCAGCTATGGTCAAAAATCTACTTTTCAAGCTGTTTGGACAGACATATGTGTAGGTATAGTGTATAGATCGTCATATTGGGGTGATATTAACACCCAGTCCTTTTTTTCAATTTAACAACATAAAAAACGGTGGACTAATTGGAGCGGTTTTGAGATCGACTTGACGTAGAAGTGCGGTCCCCCCACCCACCAATATTAACAGGCGCGCTATACCACATCCTCAGTTTGTTGTTTCACGTCCTCCATTTTCAGCGTGTGAGTCAAAGCGATGTCACCAAAGAAACACCCTTGCTCTATTTTTAGATGTAAGGCTCATTGGATCACAAGATCAACATTCACCACATGATCGCTCTCATCGGCACCATTGTTTGTAACTTTAGGTGGGTTTGCAAACGTGTACTTTTCATTGCGTCTTCCTTAAACTTCTGCCGTTTGCATTTCCCGTGGTCACAGAAGCTCCCTGTCATCTTAACTAGGTGCAGCTGGAAAGTGCGAGCAAGTTGCCTTACGTGCGCGTCCCTCCATTGGAAACAGCGAGCTTGCCTTAAGCAGGTCGCACAAGCCCCGCTCGGCGATGCGCATCACCATGCATTTTAGTATTCTAAACACAGGTTTCTATTAGGGTACACACAACGCCCAGCCATGACTCAGGACACTGTTCATATTTCTGCCACACCACAGAGCGCCATCTGAATAGTTTCATTTTAAATAACATGCGAATGTGCACGTCTGGTGTGCCGTGTCGCGGCTCTGAGCGGCGCATCTGGTGTGTGACGCCCTTTAGTTATAGCCTCAGTCAAAGTTAATTCAGTGTGCGTGTTGGTCTGTGTCCGGGTTGTACATGTACGGCTGAATGCTGGTCCTCTCACTCATGTTGCTTCTCTCTATCTGCCTGTCTGTTGCCATAGACAAAGCTGGAAGCTCTTGGCTAAGTTGGGTGGAAAGTCAAAACTAATTTTCATGTAAAGCAACACACCCCTTAAATAACGAGCTGTGTACACGCCCCCTTAAATGACACTTTTGAACACATTATAATAAAAAAAAAAAATCTGAATTGTGTTTTGAACTGATTCTAGACTGGCACACTCAGAAGAACCATAATATTAATATTTAATCTTAAAAACGGGGTAAACTAGGTGCCCTTTAAAAACTTCTTGCAAGAAAATGGTTAAACAAATAAATGGGTAATTATTTATTCACTAGAGCTAATGACGTATAAATTTCAGTATTTTTAAACCAACATTAACATAACATCTACAGTATAGCAAATGTTAAAGCTGTTTCTCCATGTTGATGTTAGTTAATAACTAACTAATGTGTAATAATGTTTCATCTTGAATTGGACATATACACTTGTAATTATGTTCATATCTATCTCCATACCCTGATTATTAATAGCAACCTGTTCATATATTCATCTACTGTAAATCTCTGTTCATAGTTACACAACCTGTATATAATGTTCATAGTACATCCATCTGTATATATCACCATAGTTTATCTATAACTGCACTTTATAACTTATACCTGTATCCTGCACTTGCTGCTATTGCACTGCTGGTTAGACCTAAACTGCATTTCGTTGACTTGTACTTGTACATGTGTAATGACAATAAAGTTTAATTTAATCTAATCTAATCTAATCTTATTTTGAGATCTTACTGTAAAGTGTTACTTGTTGTACTTTATAATTATTTTGCAATTAAACATATTTTTAAAAAGTTAACTTTGAACATTTATGTACATTTATTCATTCATTTTATTTTCAGCTTAGTCCCTTTATTAATCTGGGGTCGTCACAGCGGAATGAACCACCAACTTATCCAGCATATGTTTTACACAGCGGATGCCCTTCCAGCTGTAACCCATCACTGGGAAACACCCATACATTCTTATTCACACACATACACTAAGGAGAATTTTAACTTACCCAATTCACCTGTACCTCATGTCTTTGGACTTGTGGAGGAAACCGGAGCACCCGGAGGAAACCCACATTTATGTACAATAATAACATAATACAATCAGGGGTGCACTTGACTTATAAGCAAGGTAAGCAGCTGCTTAGGAATTAGAGGAATTAGGGGGCCCCGAATAATGCCAAGATTCAAGAAGCCTATTATATTATAGCCAGGGCCATATGACCCTGCAGCCCAAGACTGGTTACTCACTGAACATAAGCAGGGCTGAGCCTGGTGAGAGACCACATGAGAACCTAGGTTGCTGTTGGAAGTGGTGTTAGTGAGGCCAGCAGGGGGTGCTAACCCTGCGGTCTGTGTAAGTCCTAATGCCCCAGTATAGTGAAGGAGAACACTTCTGTCAGTAAGCACCGTCTTTCGGATGAGACGTTAAACCTAGGTCCTGACTCTCTTGTCATTAAAAAAAATCCAATGGCACTTCTCGTAAAGAGTAGGGGTGTAACTCCGGTGTCCTGGCCAAATTCCTTTTCCCATCATGGACTCCTAATCATCCCCATCTACCGAGTTGGCTCTGTCACTGTCTCTCCACTCCACCTATAGCTGGTGTGTGGTGAGCACACGGGCGCCGTTATCCTGTGGCTGCCATCGCATCATCCAAATGGATGCTGCACACTGGTGGTGCTGTGGAGAGACAACCCCCCACCCCCTCCCCCCCATGATTGTAAAGCGATTTGGGTGTATGGCCATATATATATATATATATATATATATATATATATATATATATATATATATATATATATATATATATATATATATATATATATATACAGTGCTCAGCATAATTGAGTACAACTCAATATTTTTTATCCATTTCTCAGTGAATATAGGCAGTGTATTTTGGTGCAAAACAGATTTATTAAACAGATATATTTATTAAAATAATATAAAAGATAATACAATTAAATTCAAACAAATATTGCAAAAAAAAAAAAACTTCCAAAATTTCAACTAAATTTAAAAAAATATTTTGCTTCTCTTGATTTTTCCTCTTTTTTTTAATTTATATTTAATATTTTTCTATAACATTTAAATTTGGGTGTACTAGTATTTGGACTGTTATCATAAGTTATTTTGTTAGATAAGCTCCAGATTTGGCTTTAGTACTGACTAATCTAATGTAAATGCACAAATATAATAATGCATAGCTTTAAATAAAAATATGAGTCAAAAAGAAATATTTTTGAGGGGTTTACTTATATGTTGAGCGCTGTACACATTATATTACATTTCATTAAATTACATATTAAACATATAGCTTTATACATTTTTGGTCATATGTTGTAAAATCTGTCATTAACCATTAAGATTTTAACATTATTACTTTTTTTCAAAATCGGGCTGCCCCATGAATAGTGGAACGATCCTTCCATACTGCACAGGCAAATGTTAAAATCTAATCACAAATATGGCTACATAGTTTGTGATCTTGTTTTTCATTTGTGAATTTATTGTATTTAATTTTACATAAAAGGCCACCTATGATGAAAATCAACTTTTGTAAGCTGTTTGGACAACACTGTGTAGATATAGTGTGTCCACAGGCATATTGGAGTGTCTTTTTTATTTTATTTTCTGACATTAAAAAAAGGACCCAAATCCCAGTGATTTTGAGGCCCACCGCAACGTGACGTAGAAGTGTAGTTTTATATGTATGTGTGTGTGTATACTGCAAACGTTATTGTGTGTGACTGATCATTTCAGAAAGGCTTGAATAAACTCCACCACAAATACATGAAATAAACTTACTTAGTATTTTTTAATAATGAGCTGTATTTCAGCTTCATCCGTGTCTGTCTCTATCAGTGACTGCTGTTTATCTGACATAACGCATGAACGGTGGACAGGGACAAGCAGTTCATTTGGATTTAAAGCCACAGGCTACAAAAACAGCTACTGTACTCAAGACAGCAAAATTGGCAGATTCTGGAGGCTATAATAAATTCTCTGATGGGTATTTTGAGCTAAAAACTTATATAATATAATTAATTTAATTTAATTTAATTTAATTTAATTTAATTTAATTTAATTTAATTTAATTTAATTTAATTTAATTTAATTTAATTTAATAAAAGCTTCAGCAATTATCTTAACAAGAAAATTTGATACCGTCAAATGCCTATTTTTATACCAAACACTGAGTGCAGATTATCTTGAATAAGTCTTTTTTCCCTTTTTCTTTTGATGGACTCTTCTTTTAAAAAGTAATGACAAGAGCGGCAATGAATGCTCTAGATGCAGACAGCAAATCTCCGCTTGTGGCCGGAAGCGTGTGGTTGTAGCGACAGCAATTATTACTCTCCTTTGCCTCAAATTAATGATAATAAAAAGGCTGCCATGTTTATTTCAGGCCTGGGAACAGAGAAAGGGAAGACGCGCGGGGCACAATGAGACATCGTCTCCGAATGACACAAGGACATTAAGTGGTAATTACAGAGAGACGAGATTTCCTTTCTGACCACAGAGGAGAGTGGTGTCTTCAGTCTGCAGAGGGGCGCCGCTCCTATTACCCCCCCCCCCCATGTGATTGGTATCACATCACCAAGACCCCCAATGTGCAGATCGTCCAGACGGTTTGTGGTTTTACTATGACCGTTCCACCTCAAACAAACACACCCACCTACCGCCCATAACACGCATGCACACAAAAGACACAGTCAAAGCGCTGTCTCAGATCTCGTGATCAATGTGCGAAGGGTCTGCGCTGGTGCCACAAAACAAATTCCTGGCATTCTGGGATAATTCAAACGTTTCACGGCGCAGTCTTTGCGCCCATGAGAGGCAGCGCTTCGGAATGGAAAATGCCACCATGTCATGGCAATCTCTCCCCATTGTCTCTCTCTTTAATCAGTGCTCTTCTGTGGCTCTAAATATCCCCGTGGTGTGCATCTACGCCTGGGAAAATGCAGCTCTTTGCCCCGCTCGGTCTCCAGAAGACACGCCATCAACACCGCACTACTGTCTGTCTGTCTACTTGCATTTGACGACAAGAAAATGTTCAGTCGCACTCTTCAGATTTAATGTGTTGGGGAGCACCTTTGGAGATCTGAGAGGCGGGAAAGTGAAGTTGGCGGCCATATTTATGACACATACTGAAGCATTTGTTTTGGCCCTTTTTGAAGGGGCGTACTTCATTTTAGTCATTTAAGCTTGCAGAATTGTGATGATAGGGTTAATATTTAAAAGATCTTATTTTAAACAAATTCTGTATTAAATTATACATTTTTAACCATGAGTTCTGGAAAATGTCATTATTTCACTCTTTTTTTTGGATAAACATCGATTGATTAAACGTCTGTTGTTTTTCTTTTCTTTTTTATTCCTTTAAAACCTGTTTCAACACATTGTTATCTGTTTTTATCATTTTTATTCTTTGTTGTTTTCATTTTTATACTTGTGTTCATTTTTATACTTGTGTGTTGACCCATCCTCCCTCTTCCCTAAACTCAACCAATAGTATTTTAAAAAGCACCGATTGGCCCAACCACCAACTTCCCTAATCCCAACTGCCAAATTCAAAAAGCAATTCAGAAAAAAAAGCCCTCGTCTGATTTTTACCACAATCTCACCCTGTTATTTACTTGTTGATTTTTATGTTTTGGATTCTGTTTTGTCTTTCCTGCTTTCTGGAACCTCGTCATCATGGTCATCTCCTCTCTGCGTTTCAAATCCACTAATGTACATGGTATGCTAATTGGACAAACTGGTAACAGTCGGAAAGCCGTCCATATGGAGATAAAGTAGTCAGCTGGTAAGCACTGAAAAGGAACTGCGTCATGCCACCGCGTATCGTTCATTTAAAAATAAATGGCAGCCATACGTTCTTCTGGCTACATATTTCACAATCTCCAGAAATGTGTATAGGGCTACGTTTTCAGAATGAGCCTATGTTGACACTTTTAGTAGTTTTAAACTACTAAATAAAACTACTAAACTTAGACTATAGTCTAAGTTGGTCATGTAAATTAGAGTACCAACCTGTAAAGACAGTACCAGTCTGTTATTTTACTAAGTGAAGTTTATTTATAGACTAATTTCGAGAGGAGCGCGTGCTTATGATTGATGGCAGCTGGTTCTCATTAGCTAACGCATGATTCACCAATCAGACGATTCCTAAACCATTATAAATAACCAGAGTATCTTACCTTATCCATCTTCATCTTGAAGAATCCCCCCTTCCACCTCTACTCCTCCTATTTTCTTGTCAGGGCAGCACAGAGGCCTAACGGTTAGCATCATTGCCTCACAGCAAGAATGTCATTATCTCAGATCTTACCTGGCCAGGTCGGCGTTTCTGTGTGGAGGTTGCATGTTCTCCCCTTGTTTACGTGGGTTTTCCCCGAGCTCTCCGGTTTCCTGCCACAGACCAAAAACATGTAACAGAAGTAGTTGACAAAACTAAATTGACACAAGCGTTGAATCCCATATTCACTCTATAGCATTCATAATCTACATCTACCATTATCAAGCAGGGGAGTTCTCGAGACCTACCTGAACTCGGACTCCCCTCTCGCCCGGCAACGGGGGGAAGCCCCGGGCTCGAGGATCTCACGAGCTTAGGACTCTCTCCCGGGACAGCATGCCAAACACGCTTTATAATCAATCATCAGCTAAGGGCAAACTCTTGAACTTATTTCTTAGAGTGTATAATTTATAACAACCGTTTTCCATTTTGCTTCAAAATTCAATTTGTTCCTGTGATCGCACTACAGTCTATCTGCTCATGATGACAGTAAAATGGTGACTTGCATTCTTCAAACCTAATGTACAGAAACACTGGGAATGGCCCGAAAACCATATTTGCGATTCAAAACATTGAAAAGTGGCGAATCAAAAGCATTCATTTTGGTGAACACTTCATCTTAAAGTATGAACATCAGCATTTGATTCAGGGTAGTTTCAAGTTTACAGCATTTGGGCACAACACTCTGGTTTGTATATAGGAATTATAAGGATGAATAGAGTTTTATGAGGTGCTATAAATTTCATTTTCAAAAGAGGGTGTATGGCGGCTTATGTCCACTCGCCTACCCTGCGGTTTCGAGGGGCCACCATGAAGCCTTTGTGCTCTGTGGCTTTACCCTGGGAAAATTCAGCAAACAAATAACTCACCCGGTGACCCATCAGTGTTAAAAATCACTTGCGAGCGCTGTGGATTGTGATGCATGGGTGCGGTGCGGCCCGCAGGAACTGCATGTTTGTTTTATCTCGGTCCAAATGTTAAAAAACAGCTATTTTCAGGCTAAAGAGAGCAAATAAACATGCATTCCATTGCAGACAATGGGGGTAAGGCACATGGTCTGACATGAGCTGGCAGAACGGCCATGTTAGGATACGGGCATTGTGAAGACATCAGTCCCCAGTAGGAGTGGGATCTATTTCAGAGTTTGTCATCTTGCACTGACAATAGTGGTTGACCACTGTGCTGAAAAATAAACTACTTCTCATGAATGTGCTGTTCATCACTCTGTCGTCTGTGTCACAGGCCTGGAAATGTGCACTTGCTGAAACTGTTGGCACTGCCAGCTGTTTCAGGGATTTTTGCTCCCTCGTCTGGTGAGAGTGTTAATTGCACTTTCTGCATTCATTTGTTTACATGGTATAGTTCAATTCAATTCAAGTATATTTGTATAGCACTTTTTGTATAATTGGTGGTTCATTCCACTGTGGCAACCCCTGATAAATAAGGGACTAAGCTGAAGGAAAATAAATGAATTAATTAATTAGTTACTAATAACTTTAATTAACTAGTAACTAATTACTAATAGTTCTGATTGGTTGCGGCTTGAAGGGCATCCCCCGCATAAAAAACATGGCAGAATAATTGGTGGTTCATTTCACTGTGGCAACCATTGATAAATAAGGGCTGAAGGAAAATAAACCAAAGAATGAGTTTATTAGTTACTAATAACTTTAATTAACTAGTAACTAATTACTAATAGTTCAGATTTTTTGTGGCTGGAACATTCTTGAATAATTGGTGGTTGATTCCACTGTGGTAACCCCTGATAAATAAGGGACTAAGTGGAAGGAAAATAAATGAACGATGAATTTATTAGTTACTAATAACATTAATTAACTAGTAACTAATTACTAATAGTTCTGATTGGTTGCGGCTGGAAGGGCTTCCACCACATTATAAAAACATACCAGTGTAATTGGTGGTTCATTCCACTGTGGTGACCCCTGATAAATATATGACTAAGCTAAAGAAAATGAGTGCGTTCTGATTGGAAGAGACTGTGAATTTATCTGTTTTCATGAGGACTGTTTAACAGTTTCCTGTTTTGTGATTCCTGGCTGTTTTCCATTTATTTACATTTACAAATTGCGTTATGGGACCTTGATCTCTTGCACAATCAATGTTTGACATTGAAAAGTTTAACAAAGTGATTTTATTTACATTTTTAGTTGTATGAAATTATATGTTGTCTGAGTTTGATATGTAAATTATGGTACAAGTATATGGTAATGAGCTGCCAGTACTTTTCTTAAGCTGCTGGTACAGTACTTAATTTAGGGATTTCGTGACCAAATATTTTGCAGTAGACTATAATATCAGTCAGTTATTATTTTATATAACTGGTTATAATATCAGTCAGTTATTGTTTTGTATAATAACAAAATTGTTGTTATTTGATTGTCATAATAATCAAAAACATATTTGTCCAAGGCGATGCAGTGGCGCAGTTGGTAGTGCTGTCCCCTCACAGCAAGAAGGTCACTGGTTTGAGCCTTGGCTGGGTCAGTTGGCGTTTCTGTGTGAAGTTTGCATGTTCTCCCTGCGTTCACGTGGGTTTCCTCTAGGTGCTCCGGTTTCCCCCACAGTCCAAAGACATGACAGGTGAATTGGGTAGGCTAAATTGTCCGTAGTGTATGTGTGTGAATGAGTGTGTGTGGATGTTTCCCAGAGACGGGTTGCGGCTGGAAGGGCATCCGCTGCGTAAAAAACATGCTGGATAAGTTGGCGGTTCATTCCACTGTGGCGACCCTGGTTTAATAAAGGGACTAAGCCGAAAAGAAAATGAATGAATGAATATTTGTCCAAAAATAGATTGGAAGTTCTGAACTCTGTTATTCTAGACTTTTTAAACATCTTGTGGCTAATCAATTTCAAGACTCACACTTAATTAATAGGATTGGTGGTGTTTTACACAGCTTACAACCCTGCCAAAAAATATAAGCCATACAATAAATACATTTATTATGCATATTAACAGTGTTGGGTAAAAAATTCTATATTACATTAAAAATATTACAATATCAAGCCTATAATCTTAAAAGAAAAAAAAAACATATTTAAAAACAACTATTTCCACATTAATTAAAACGTAACTGAGTTGCTTAAAAACGCATTTCAAAGTAACTTTATCCAACACTGCAAACTATTAAAACTATTAAAAGTACTTTATTTTTCCTAAAGGTGTGTTTTGGGACATCATACACTCAAAAAATTACTTGTTTCAGCACAGACAACACTTCACATCCTTCATATATGGGACAACTTAAATTTGTAAAAAAAGATTAAGTTAACATAATCGATTTATGTTTGGAAAACATAAAGGAATCATGAGGAACCAAGCTTTTTTTACACTGCAGTCCATTCAGGTTTAGTTATTTTATATCCCATCAACAGAAGGCAACAAACTATTGTTTTTTTTTTTTTTTTTTTTTTTTTTTTGCAGGGCAATCAATAAAATGGGGTGTTTAAGGTGCACATCGTCAAAGAACAATTAGGTGCAGCATTTTCAGCTATTTTTCAGTCATATTGAAAGGAGTTTTTTTTAAAGAGATGCTGGATGAGTTCAAATCAAACATTATGGTTTATTAATATCATTAAAACCTACTGATTAAATACAGAGAGCCACTTAAGTGTATGCCTCTTTGTTATACAAAATATAAACAAAAATACTGAACAAGATAAGACTTAGCAACCACAATATTTGTTAATGAGTTGTTGTTGTTGCTTTTGCTAAATTGTATTTTATTTCCTTTCTGCTGCTGGAAACTTTTGGACAGCCCAAGCTTAGATCATATGGGCCAAAAATAGCAAAACATTTTTTTTATTATTTTTTGCAACCTCATCCTTTTTTTGCAACCTCATTCCTGCAACCAGGAAATCAGACAGGTTTGTGAAAATGAGCTTGCTATGACATTCTGTTAGTCAAGAAAGAACGTTAAGGAAATGTTATCACAGAAATTCATTGCATTACAAAAGAAGACATTTAAAGAATGTTTCAGCTGTTTTATCCACAACATTGATAATGTCCAAAAGTTTCCAGCACCAAGGAGGAAATAAAGAAAGAAACAAAGAAACAAACAAACAAACAATAGCAATTTAATAACAAGAAACATTCATTTAAATTATAAAAAGATATTTAGAGGGGCGACACTGTAGCTCAGTGGTTTGCACTGTCACCTCACAGCAAGAAGGTTGCTAGTTCGAGCCCAAGGCTGGCCCAGTTAGTGTTTCTGAGTTTACATGTTCTCCCCATGCTGACGTGCGTTTTCTCCAGGTGCTCCGGTTTCCCCCACAGTCCAAAGACATGCCAAATAGGTGAATTGAATAAACTAAATTGGCCATAGTGTATGTCTGTGAATAAGTGTGTATGGGTGTTTCCTAGTACGGGGTTGCGGCTGGAAGGGCATACGCTGTGTAAAAGATATGCTGGATAAGTTGGTAGTTCATTCCGCTGTGGTGACCCCAAATTAATAAAGGGACTAAGCCGAAAAGAAAATGAATGAATGAATGAATTTCAACATTACTCGTCTGTAACTCATAATTCACTCATGATTTCTGGTTGTGGACTTTGATCTCTGTTCTGACTAGTTTTAAAATATTTGGTAACAATGTAACTTTTATTGACATTTTTAGTTGTATTAAACTATATTGTCTAAGTTTTTTATATAAAAATAGTATCTGGATGCAGCCTTTATGATGCAAGCTGAGATTCACACATTCACACTCATACACTTCGGACAATTTTAGCTTACCCAATACACCTGTACCGCATGTCTTTGGACTTGTGGGGGAAACCGGAGCACCCAGAGGAAACCCAGGCGAACATGGGGAGAACATCCAAACTCCACACAGAAATGCCTACTGACGCAGCCGAGGCTCGAACCAACGACCTTCTTGCTGTAAGGCAACAGCATCAACTACTGCACCACCGCGTCGCCCATAATAAAAAAACTACTTTATAAAATTATAATTTTTTTGAAATCATACACACCGTATACTGTAAAAAACAAAACAAAAGATCACTTGAAAATTCACAGTTTCTCTGGCTTTATTATGTTAGGGTAAAATGTTATTTTGTTATCTTTATTTTATTCTATCAATTTTTGATATCGCTTCAGAATTTTAAATCATTTTGTGTTTTACCCAGAAAATACAAATGCTAAAAATGTCAAATCATGTTTCATATGCCCCTGACCCTAGTTCGTACATTACCCATACTTCAACACATTCTCAGTCAAGTGCAATCTTTTTTTCTGAATTAATGTATGAATGACATATACAAAACAATGCCAGACGTGTACACAAAAATATATATAATAGCATAATAGAGTTATATAAAAAAGTACAAAAAATCAATAGGTAAAACAAAAGAAAATAAAAAATTAAGAAAATATTACAAATAATGCTAGGCCTTGCTAACTCGCAATAACTTAAAAGTGTCAAACAAATACCCTGTTTTAACTAGTTCTTTAAGTACCACTGAGAAAAGAGGTTTTCTGACTGCTAAATTTACAATGATGAATATGAAACTTGATAAGTATAATCAAAAGATCCAACTTATCATAGTTTAAAAAAACAAAAATGACAGGCCTATTCATACAGTAAAAAAAACTGGCAGCACTTTATTATTTATAAATTTAGATACCTTTCACCATAAACGTTTTGTATACTGACAATGCCAGAAAATATGAGGTACTGTTTGGGTATATGAATGAACAATTATATGTCTTCAATAAATCTGGTTAAAAAATGCTTAACAGAGTAACATTTGTGTAGTATCTTAAATGAGATTTCTTTGATCCTAATTGTAATAACATATTTATTAGGTAACGTTAATACCAGGGGCGTCGCTAGACCCAATTCACTGGGGCACGTGCCCCAGTAAAAATCTCCAGTGCCCCAGTAAATGCATTGAGATATGATTTACTTCATATGCAGGTGTATTTATTAAGAGTGGTAATTCTGAAATAAAGACGTTATTCTCTATGTGCAACCGAGCCAACGCTGGTGAAAGCAATGTAATCAAAAAGCAAACTGACGCATCTCCGTGTGTGCTCTCGCATGCGCTGCTCTTCTGCCGGTGCGAGTCCCGGTAGTTAACATGCACGCCAAAAAAGCAGGCTACCTGCTTGTTACATGCCGCTCATACTTTGTAAAACCAGCGAAACAGCCTTTTTTGTTTTGCAAATCGACAAAACTAAAGTTTAAACAATATGATAGTGATCTTACTAAGCATGCCTCCTGATAGATTTTTTTTGTATGAAGCAAAAAGGAGGGATGAGGAGTCGGGGAGGTAAGACTTAAATAAACCTAATTCTCTGCCATGTGTCAAGTCTACAACAGATAATTCTATAACACATCTTTTTTTTGTATTGTATTGAATTGTCTATAAAATTTCATTCAAATGCAAAAGTAATTTCTTAAATGATCTTAGCATATCACTCCAGTTGTCTTAACATTGTTTTCCAGTTACATTTAAGATTATTTAGAAGAATAATTGTATAATAATAAGAATACTTTTATTTATAATAAATATAATATATTTATATATATAGGAGGTACGTGCCCCAGTAGAGCTCTAGCAACGCCCCTGGTTAATACCCTTTCTTCCAAGCAATATTTTAAATAAACTTATGGAAAACCATTAGAAAATAACATATGGTACTAACCAGTTCTTTTTGGAATAGTAGACGTGTGTTCTTCTTATTATTTTTGCTAAATAAAAAAATATTTTAAAGTTCAATCTAAGTATAGCTTAATGAATGAAATGACACTATGTAGTGCACTATATAGTACATAGGGAGCGATTTCGGAAGCCCCGGAAGTACAACGTAGAATGCAGGAAGCTGTCAATCAGGTAGACATTTTTAAAAGCTCACCATGAACAACAACAACCGAACACAAATCTGAATGTAAGTATAAACATTACTGGAGTCAAAATATCAGCTTTGAGCATCAGAGGCGTCAGTTGAAGTTTCCGTTCACTGTTTGACTGTGTGCGCTGGGTTTAAAACACTGCAGCGGATTGCTTGTTCTTCATCCTCGCTGGCGCCTCTCGTAAATCGCTCGGTACTGCATTGCTGTAAAACGAAACGATTCCTAAAATATAATTTCTGTTAATCGTGAATTTTAACAACTGAGATGTAACGCGAGCTCGATTTGCTATTGTTTTTGAATGTATCAGAGATAACGTACAATAGTCTCTACATTTTCTATTAATAGCGGAACTCTATACTGTTTTCTCTATACGTAAGCATGTGTTAAATGTATATGGTATTGTCATTGAAGTAAAGTTGGTTTTATATTCGCACATTCAGACTTATTCATTAGTAATATAATTTCATAAAGGTATTATTTGCAAATGCTAAATAGGGAAATCATATTATCAGCCAATGACTAAAGTACATTTTTCACAGTCAAAAATAAATAGTGCTAATGTTGTTTTGAAAAATTAACCCGAAAATAAATGAAAGACATTTAGCAAATTATAATTTTGAGACCAGGCATGATCAGATGGTTTATACCAGATATCGAATTGGACATTCTAGGTTGACACGTTCATATTTATTAAATAACGAAGAATCACCTAAATGTAATTACTGCCAGACTGCTCTTACCATCAAACATATTTTGTTGGAATGTAGAATTTTAAATTCCATTACACAAAAAACTTTGATGGACATTTTTAAAAACGTACCACCAGGAAGAGTTTTACATTTTTTTTTATCAAAAATAGAACAAAAAAAAAAAAGTCATATTTAACTTTGAATAAATTTTTGTGTGAATTTTATCTATTTATATTTTATCTATTTGTCGAAGTAACTTTTTTTGTTTAATACGAATTTGTTTTTATCACCAGACGCGCACATTCACATGCTATTTAAAATGAAACTATTCAGATGGCGCTCTGTGGCGTGGCAGAAATACGACCAGTGACCTGAATCGTGGCTGGGCGCCACTGACAGCCGCCGAATTGCGGAGCCAGTGTCTTTACTCTGATAGAAATTTATGTTTGGAATTCTAAAATTCATGGCTCTGCGTGGCGTGACGCTGCGCGTCGCTGAGCAGCGCATCCAGTGTGTGACCCCCTTAAGGCTCTGACCTGTCATCTTTGTTTCTGTCTGTTCTTGCGGGGAGTGCATTAGCTCATTGAGTGCATGATTCAACATTACTACGTTAATTTTAATTTGGCAATTTATTTAGATAAAGCTAATTAATTAAAATAAAATGTAACTAGGATTAAATTGCACACTGAAACATTATTTTCCTTTTACTCTTCCAGCAACACTAATGTGGAGTTTTTATTTTGTTTTTTGAGTAAATTGAAATGCAAAACATATATATATATATATATATACATATATATATATATATATATACATATATATATATATATATATATATATATGCGCGTGTGTGTGTGTGTGTGTATTTTATATATATATTTTTTTTGCTGATGAGAAACCTGTAAATTTGAAAAGGGTCTACATATCAACATACTGAAATATAATATCTCAGCAACTTCCACAGACTTTAAATTAGTGGTTCCTGAGAAAATAGAGATGACCAACAACACTGTTTTAACCCTAACGTCTGAGAAGTTTATAAAAGCTTGAGAATATGTAATCATTCTCTCATTTTCACAGTCATTGATTCATATTTCTGCTTTTCCAGAGAAACGCATGGCTCTTCAACAGTAAACATGGATGTTCCTTCCTACCTGTCCAGGCTCTTGTCGGAGCTGAATGAACAGCGTAAAAGGAACTTCTTCTGTGACTGCAGCATCATAGTCGAGGGACGCGTGTTCAAAGCACATCGTAATATCCTCTTCGCCAGCAGTGGTTATTTTCGGGCTTTGCTGGTGCATTACCTGCAAGACAATGGCCAAAGACACAGCACGGCATCTCTGGACATCGTCACGGCTGAGGCGTTCTCCTTCATCCTTGATTTTCTGTATTCAGGACGCCTAGACCTTCGTAGTGACAATGTGATTGAAATAATGTCTGCTGCGAGTTACCTGCAGATGACCGATGTGGTGAACTTTTGCAAGGGCTACATCAAATCGTCCCTGGAGATCTGTAACAGGGAAATCGAGAGACTCAGGGAAAGGGAAGGGTTGGATAATAGTGCAACTCCAGTTTCAGTCACTTGCACCCCTGTGGCATCCACTTCTGAAGCCGACCAAAGGACCTGTCAGGTCACCGAGGCCCTCAGCCCCGATGACGCCCCAACAGCTGCCATTTGCACTCCAGCAGCCACCAGCAGTAAAGACTCTGAAAGCGAAAACTCCCAAGGAGCTTTTCCCAACCATACACCCATCAACGCTCCACTCAAGGTCAGCCCAGGCCCAGATTTAGTCAACTCATCCACCCCGGGTCTACTTCTAGGGTTGGTGCATCCCAAAATTGAGTACGACCCTGATGAGGAAGGTGAATCTTCGAGAGAATCCAAAGACGCGGCTCTTTATCAAGGCCCAAATCATGACGGGGAGAGAACTATTAACACGAGCCCAGCTCCAAGCACAGAGCACTCATCTGTATCATTTGCTAACTGTCCGATGAAGCAGTTTCCAGATGTGTTGTACAGAGGCGGGATGAACCCTAACCGGGATGAACACTTTTCACAGAGTTTGGGGTATGTCAGTGGATTCGGTCGGGGCGATGAGGTGCTTGGTCCGTCGGGTCCCTGTGGGATGGAGGTTCAGAACGATTGGTATGGAGATGATCCAGGTGAGAGATGCATGAAAAATAAACATTTTTTGCAATATTTCACCAAATACCTTTAATAGCTCTGTTTAGAAATAATTAATACTTTTAAATTGATTTGGGATTGTTTTGTAAAGGAGTACAGCAAGGGTCACCAAACTTGTTCCTGGAGGGCCGTTGTCCTGCAGATTTTAGCTCCAACCCTAATCAAACACACCTGAATGAGCTAATCAATGTCTTACTAGGTATACTTGAAACACCCAGCCAGGTGTTTTGAGGCAAGTTGGAGCTAAACCCTGCAGGGACACCGGCCCTCCAGGACCGAGATTGGTGACCCCTGGAGTACAGCATCTGCAAAAAATATAATAAATAAATTACCAATGTAAGGCTTGAAGCGTACACTGCTATTCTGGGGTGCGTTTCTGAAAACCCTTGTTAGCCAACTAAGGTCACGAGTAGGCATGGGCCGGTATAAGATTCTAACAGTATGATAACATTGGATAAAAATATCACGGTTTCACGATTTTATGGTATTGTGTTTACTGCTCTAAAATATATTCTTTTTAAATGTTTGGGTAAAACAAACAACAATTTTTTTCCACTTTGAACACAATATATTTCATTTTGAGAAACTTTTAAAATATTTTGGAGTAGTACACATGTCAGGCTAAATAATTCAAATGAATTATTGACTTCTGTCTTCATTAAACACTGATTTCATTACAATTTAGAACGGCATCTTGGATATCTTTTTTGCTGGAGATACTGTTGTCTTAAAAAATTTGATGTAAAAAAAAAAATTTATATATACCGTAGGCCTTGTGTAGCAGCAAATGGTGGCTTTAAGTCCTTGACATTTTTAAACTGCGGAAAGTGCAAGTGCAAATCTGCAGATAGACTCTATTGGAGATTTCGAGCCCTGAAAACGGAGCTTTTTGAAAATGCTGTAGGGGCCGTTTTCATTTTAAAATGCTGCTGCTCCGTGTCTGTGGATGGGGAAAATGGAGACATCTGAAAATGGAGGCATGGCTGCAGACATTCGCCTTTCTAATTGGGGCTTTTTCCATCAATATTAGGCTAGTGCACAAAGTTCAGCCTTGCACCCTTTTCTTAAGTTCAGACTTTGTAAGTTTGATATAGAGAACAAACTCCCGAGGACATGTCAGGAAAAAACAGTGTAGTTTATAATGCCATTCCCATCACCCTGGCTACATTGTTTCATCTTAACAATAAAATGAAAACATGATATAAGCCTATTTTGATATTAACTTAACAGACACATAAATATGTAGGCACACGATGCCTTAACATTTTTAAACACAACTGAGCCTATAACATAACTGCCTCTTTTAACTTTCTTTGAAAAATACAAAACAATCCGGTCTCTTTTGCCGAATATCAGTTTTAATAATCAAAAATAGCTATTAAACAGTATAACGTACAATAAGTTTATACAATAAAGGCAGGCAATCAGTCAAATAACAACAATCAGTGTACGCAGTGTACATAAATGAATATATTCACGTATCTCTGTGCTTAGCCAAAACATGTGACCTGAGAACAAATAATAGATTCAAAAGACCAATGATTCATTAAAGACACGATGAATTAAAAATTACATTTAACAACTGTAGTGAGATGAAATCTAGTGGAAGATCCTTGGTGAAGTGTCTGAAAACTAAAACGTATTAGTGTAAAAGGGGCCTAAATGACATTCTCACAGATCAACAGTTACCTTTCCTTCTTATACCCCGAGCAAACATTGTCACACATGAGTGAAATACCTACCCCCAAAACCAGCTGAACATGAAAGCAAAGTTGAAGAGATAAAGTGGGGGAGAAGTACATTAACATACTCTCCTCAGGCCATGACTCAACAATAGTAAATGGAGTGTATATACTAATACATCAGTGTCTCTGTTGATTTCATCACTACAACGCTGAAGTCATAAACTGTCAAATAGCACCAAACATGACAAAGTTATATGAAAGAAGATCACGAGCAGATGATTTGTGTAAGGTGAAAAGCACATGGTTTCTGTAAGACAAATGGAAGAGATGTGTATTGGAGCTGTGAGAAACTCTGCCACGCCAAGACGACTCCTGTGTTTGGAATGTCCCTAGCTAGTCCTTCGTTAGCATGAAAGGAATAGTATATAATATTTTCTCAGCTTACACCAGCATAGATAAATACAGTAGAGCAATGATATAAATAAAAGAGTCTTAACTATTCAGGTACAGAAATAAAATAGACTAGTGTAATAAAGTTGTATAGTCTTCATTGTATAAATAAAAAATAAAAATTGTTAAAGGTCCCATGAAATTAAAATAAAGTTTTTTAGATGTTAGCACCAGTATTGTTCGTTTTTAAGATATCTATAAGCTAGTGTGCTCCAAAACAGTGATAAAATTCGCGTTTAGAAGATATAAAATTGATATAAACATGTAAGGCTTGTAGTTTGTCACTTAATGGATCAACGGTTTTTATTCACGTCACCTCATACTTCAGTTTTTCATCAAATCATAACCAATCAAATGCTCTCTAGTATCTGACATGCCCTGCCCCCTTCAAAATGCTTCTAATTTGAAGCGCTTCATCTCGACCACTCTCACTGGTAGAACGGGGATAAGGCAAAAGGCTATTGGCTGTTTTGTAAAAAGGGGAGGAGCTACACTGTTCCACCATCTGTTTGTTTCGGTTGAGATTGTTAAACATTGAATAAAGATGCACATTTTAAAGCACTTCACGAGACCTTTAAAGCTAAATAATGTAATAATTCCTTGTACATGGGCCGCAACTGATAAACTTTTAATATATTATGGTTAAACTGAAATGACTGCACTGTTTTCAAGCTTTCTGAACTCTTGTACGTGCTTGGTCAACCCTAATCCTGATTCTACATTGCAGATCCTGCGATATGACTATTGCAGATTCACACATTGCGATATTGATGCTGCAATGATACAGTTGATATCAGAATTATTAGCCCCCCTGCATTATTAGCCCCCCCTGTTTATTTTTTCCCCATTTTCTGTTTAAGGGAGAAAATATTTCTTCAACACATTTCTAAACATAATAGTTTTAATAACTTATTTCTAATAACTGATTTAATTTATCTTTGTCATGATGACAGTAAATAATATTTGACTAGATATTTTTCAAGATACAGCTATACAGCTTAAAGTGACATTTAAAAACTTAACTAGGTTAATTAGGTTAACTAGGCAAGCTAGGGTAATTAAGCAAGTAATTGTGAATCGATGGTTTGTTCTGTAGACTATCGGGAAAAAAATTAGCTTGTGTGTATTATGTTTTTGTAAACCGGTTGGGAAAGTTATTGGCTTCCAAATTGTAAAAGTGTTCACCCGATAATTATCTGTCTTGGCCCAAAATTTAATATCGGTGCATGTCTGAATTAAACACAAGACACACATTCTTCCTCTCCATTTTAAATAAACAGCACTAGCTCACGTGCTAGTTTGTCATCATGTGACAGGAAACTTGCCCTCCAGGCTGTCATGTAGATTACAGGTAATAATTCAGATTCTTGCACGGAATGAATGTTTAATTTGCTTAAACTTCAATATGTCAACAGTCACAGGGATTCATTTTATTCTGCCTGTACCAAAAATTTAGATTTCGTTTTTTTGAAAACTAGAAATTCTTGAAATGTAAACAGTTATAGGTATAACTCTTGGTGTGAACAGGCCTTAAAACAAGTCTTTTTAATTGTATTGTAAACTAATATGTGTGTGTGTCTTTGCACAGGGAGACTACACAAATGTCCATTCTGTCCCTATACGGCCAAACAGAAAGGCATCTTGAAGAGGCACATCCGCTGCCACACAGGAGAAAGGCCATATCCTTGTGAGGTCTGCGGCAAACGCTTCACGCGACAAGAACATCTACGAACTCATGCTATTTCTGTAAGTCTTTGTAGGCCCTAAACATTTTTAGTTATTATTTAATATTATTTATATTTTATCTCAATGTAAAGGTTATATTTTTTTTGATTTTGATATTGTTTCATAGAATAAAAATTACTTCATCGAATTAATCAAATTTGTAAATGGACAGAGCATGAACAAATCCGTTTGCTGCACTTTAGTTTATTAATTAAAATGATCGGACAATGTGTGTATACTGTTGCCTTCCAAAGTTTTGAATTACTCCAAAATGGTCATGCTTTGGATGGAAATCGAAATATTATTCAGATCAAGTGATTATATTTGTATAGCCAAATACAAATACACACTTTGAAAGCATGTGTTCTCATGTTAGAGCTGCCCAAAGTTTACATTTTGTATTAAAGCAATCGTGCAGTTGAGATTTACTGTATATTGCTTTGAGTATGCTATTTGTATTTGAATACAGTCGGATATAACTATTAGTGTTGTCAAAAATATCAACACTGAAATATTTTAAATGATATAATCTTGCTTTGGGTTAATCAATACTGACTTTGTTCTCTCACACTCTCTTCTCACCAGCGGGGAGATGAAAAATTAATAATAGTACAATTTTAACAATTTTGTTTTAAATAGAAAATAAGATCAGATTGTGCTAATTTAGTTTTTTATTGTGATGCAAAAGGTGCCTTTTGGACTGCTGACATATCTGAAGTATTATTTTCATAAGCTTCATTTGCATACTTTTAATGTTGCAGAATTTGTTCCTCATGGTATCAAAAATGGTATCGAATATCGATATTTTTAAAGATATCATATCAAAGTTAGAAATTTTAGTATCATGACAACACTGAGTACATTTACACGGATGCCAATAATCCGATTTTAATCAGATTAAGACAATACTCTGATTAAGAGTCCACCATGTAAACAGCGATTTTTGATTACCTTAATTCAACTAAAGTCATAATTGAACTGAACAGAAATCAGATTAAGACATGTGGAGTATGCCGATTTTCGTCGCATTATTGAAGTGCATGTAATCACCGCAATCAAACTATTACCATCGTGTAGGACATTTCGCCGCATTTTGTGACAGGATAGTCTAAACACACTGCGGTTTGACATTTTTCTCTAAGTCAGTGATGGACCACAGACACCTGCATCGTGAAATGCGGAGGTTTTTTCCCTATACAACATGGGGTATCAAATTCCATTAAAACGACACTCTTCCAGCAGTTCATACTCTCATTCAATATCTTGTTTGTCACAGGGGGCATTCAAGAAATGTTTCTGAATGAAAGGAAAACTTACAAACAAACTCGACAAATTAAAAAATGAAACACCCGAAATTACATGAAACTCCGGAGGAAATGTGGATATCTTGGTGACACGATGACGTTAATCGAATTATGTGCTATAACATGTAAAACAAGATCGTGAAAGGAACATTCAAAAAGCAACTCATGTAAACACCTTAATCATATTATTGTCTTATTCAGATTACTGCAAATAATTTGATTACTGATGTTCATGAAAACATAGTCTAATATCTATATAACTTTATATAGCAATATAGTTTACATTTTGCAAAACCATAAACAGTTAAGGAGAATTATAGATGTGCTATATATTGCTTAATTCATCATCTGAGTGTTTTGTGTATATACACCCATATTAACAGGTGAGGTTGGATATAGTGTATATCCACCCTAAAGTTGACAGTCCAGTTTTAACAGTGTTTACAGGTCTAGCCTGGTGGTTTCAATATGACGTTCAAAATATGCAAATTCATCAGTCAGCACTTTTCCTGAGCATTTTTTCTTTAAAACTTTATTATACATACACGCACAGTTTAAATGTCTTTTTTTATGATCTAAAATGACTTGTCAAAACATTTGCTGCTTATTTTCTCATTAGGCCATCCAACCAGTAAAACCAGTGCTTAATTTGTAAATGAATAATTCCCAGGACAAAACTAGGAAATAAAAGTTACCCTGACCGACGTCCACCACACAATTTCAGTTTTCCCGGAACATGACGTCGTTAAATGAGGATAGCATCACAGAGCATCAAAAGAGCATCACATTTCTGAACGGTCTTTTATTATTTTGTGCCATATAACGTTAAAGGTCCATCGTGGATAATAAAAACATGTAGCTACAAACACAAATCAAATGAACAATCCCTATTCAGTTCACTTCACTATTATGTGCCAAGTGAACAAAAAAATAATTAAATGACTCCCTGTTACAACCTTTCGTTACTTTTTAATGGTTGAGGTGGAACGAAAAGGAAAACATTAAGCCAGTAGTAATTATTGCTGCCATTTACATTTAGATGAGGAACGACAAAACCAGAAAGTGCTATTTATTGGAACTTGTTTATTATTAACAAGCTGTGTACATTGAAATGCTTATGGAAAATAACGTTTCACACAAAAGTAGTTAGGAATAAAACAACGATTCCATACAAAAAATTAACCAAGTTTCACAGACCTAAGGAGGACAAAGGGAAGAGACTGTGCCAAACAAAAGAAAAAAACAAAACAAAAATCAAATAACTAACCCATTAAACTCTTCCCCTAGAACTACAAAATAAAACAAAAAGTAAACCTTCAATGTCCGAGACGTCATATCTTACCTACTTTCTCCTTCCAAAGTAAAACTTACACGTGTGGCACAAATCCGTGACCTAGTGTGTATAACTAAAAGAAAGCTGCGTGTGCGCCATGTACGTCACGTGACGGAGCTTACCTATTCCCATTCCTTCATCTAGAATAATACACAAATACGATGTTCACACTTCAGTTCTCAAGAGTTTGAAACAAAAACGGTTCAGTATTTACATGGCAAACAAAGCACACCAACAAAAAGTTAATCAAACAATAATGGATCAAAGCAAAAGCGGAAGAAACACACACAGAAAACAAATGTCAAACACAGCTCAAGTTCACACAAAATGCCGGCTATCCCAAACTGATGTGGTGTTTTCCTTTATATAGTGTCCCACCATCCTACAGCGCAGCGATTGGGGCTCTTCTCAATTGCGTCATCGCACGTCAGTCCGTGTCCCGAATGAATGACATCCAACACAGCCAACCCGCGTATCCTATAAATGCAAAACGAAACCAGCAAAAGCAAAACAACAGTCCCCAAACTGTATAACGTCATAGACGCAACATTCCCTCAGTCTAATCTTCAAGAAGAACCCACAGTTACCTCTTCTGTCATGTTTTCTTTCTGACTTGAGATCGCTTTGCTTCTGTCTCCTGCTATCCTGATCCATTTGCGCAGTTTCAGCTCTTTTGATCAGGCTCATTGTCAGATTATCAGATTTTAAAAAATGAAAATATGCGTGACTGCCTCTATGCCATTTTGAAAATACAAATATTATTTAGGTAGGCCACTATGCCATTATTTATTATGTGTGTGAAACAATCACCAACCAGTAATTGATTGTAAATGTAAGAAAGCTGATTGGCTGAAAATATTGAGGGCCAATAGTTAAACATGACTTCTGCTTTACTTTCACACAGCTATTGCTTGCACATTCACATTCTCTCTCTCTCACACACACACACATATGAAGGTATTCACCACACACAAATCAAAGTTATAATAGTTTGGGATTTTTTATTAGTTTTAGTTTTTTAGTTTTGACTTTTTGTTTTCAAATTCAGTTAGTTTTAGTTTAGAGGCAGATTTACTAGTTTTTATTAGTTTCTATTCAGTTATTCAGAGGACACAAGAACGCTACCATCTACCCATTCTCAAATTCAAATACAACAGCCCAGAGTGATAGCAGGTCTAAGTACTGTTATGTGCAAGGCTGCTACTGAGGTTAGATACACAGTAGGGTGAGGGAAAGTTCAGATCATTTCTGGGAACCGGATCTTTCGTTACAATTCTTCTATGTTTGGGCTCAACATATAAAAAATATGTTGTCAGCAATCATAATTTCAGTCAGTTAAAACATCACCATGATCTAAAAAAAATTTCTTTTAATTTTAATTTTTGCAACCCAACTGAAGCGTGATTCATTTATTTAAATTCCATTACGACCTTCTGTTATTTATTTCTGTGAAATAAACATACGTTTCGCCAGATCCTCTCATTTAATCCCTCGGTTTATCCACGCTGCCTGCAGTTGTTCAGTCACAGCAGGCTGTCATGTATTCGGTTCACTGAACCACACGTGCATTATAATGAGTTCACCCATTCTCAAATCCAATCTCTGTGTAACATTACTGTTTTAATAACTGAATAACTCTGAATAACTATCAGGCATGTTAAAAAGTAAGTTTTTGTGGATAAGTGCTTACTGGAGACATGAATCGTTTCAAATGATTCAGTTCGATTTGATGAACTAGTTCAACCATTTCACTTAGAAGATCTGGTTAAATGAATGATTTGTTCGCGATCAGGATCACTAATATGGAAATAAAATCCATTATTGGACACAAATGTGTTAAATTAATACTTTTAAATGTCTGCACGGGTCGTATTTAATGTGTCACTGCTGCTGTCATGTCCAGTTGTTGTTTTTTTTTCGTGGGAGCAACAATGAGGACTGACTGGAGGAGGACTGGCTTGATCTGGCCAATGGCAGCAGGATTCCGAGGTGCCGTACGGCGCAAACACCAGGTGTAAAACTGGCACCGCGAAGTAAATAAGTTTACTTCTAAAAGGCTTATCTATTAAATGCATTTACAAAGACTAAAACGAAGGATGTTTTTGCTATAATTTTAAGTTAGTTTCAGTTAGTTTTGTATAAACACAATGCAGTTTCTGTTAGTTCTAGTTTTTTTAAAAACTCTTTTTATTTTTAATTCAGTTAACGAAAATGATTTTCAATTTTAGTTTTTGTTTTTTCGTTCGTTTTCGTTAACTATAATAACCTTGGCACAAGTTAATGCCGGATCCATTAAAATAAATAGCAAAACGCAAAAAAACTAATATCTGACATTTATCGGAACAGGATCCAGCAAAATCAGACTCAAATTAAGCACTGATTAAATGTTAGTTTTATCTGAAATAATAGCCTCTGGTGATGGCACTATAGGGTATATGCGGAAGTATGCTAAAGGACTTTTAATTTGTCAGTAACCTGGGTTAAGCGCTTCCGGTGAACTGTATGCCATTACAAAATCAGCATGTTTAAGGTCTGTTTTCTTTAAGAATCAGCGATCTCCGCTGGCTGAGTGATATCCGATATGAAGAGGGTCTCAGATTGTATATGAAGCACTAAAATATGAACTTTTATATTAAATTAATATATTGTATTAATTTATTTCAAATGAATATATATAAACTATATTATATTTAAACGCCTTTTTGTCTAGTTTTAGGCTTGAGGAACTAAATGAATGCCAAAGTCTATTTAACTAATTGTGTTTTAATTACGTTACAACATCGATGCTGTAAAAGGAACTGTATAAAATGGAAAAAAATCACATTAACCGTTCACTGGAGGTTTATCAGTATGGGAAGAAACATTAGCTCCACATATAGCCTATTAGAGACAAAAACATATACAGGCAAAACAAAATGTATACCTTTGCCTCCTGATAATACATTGAAGTCTCATGAATGAAGTTTTGCATTTGGAGCATTGCTGAAGGGGTATTTTGCATAATATTCCCAACACTACTAGCTATGAATCACTATTGCAGTCTTTAAACCAGTGTGTATTTTTGTTTTGAAGGTCCATCGCTCCACATGGCCCATTGTTTGCAAAGGCTGTCGGCAAGTGTTCTCAGGCATTGTGTCCCATGGAATGAAGCGATTTGGACTTTGTGACGGCTGCACGTTTGTTACTACAACTCACAATCACGATCCTTCCTCCATGAGCCTCAACATCCAGCCTGAAGCTGTGGAGAGAAGCGCTAGAGATTCTGACTGGCCCATGTTTATGGAGGAAGGAGATGAAGCAGAGGCGAGTGCTAGTAATGTTGAACAGGATGATAAACAGATTGTCATAAAGCAGCTAGCAGACAATGGTACATTACTGTAGGTTCATTTCCACTTGAATGCTACTAAATGAACTGAAAAGAAAAGACTTTGGCAGGGTGTGACCGCTGCTCTACCGGTAACAAAATACCGGTTTAGTTACTTTTTGCTTAATGTATGAATTTTGTTGGATTACAAAAGAAGGATGATTATGTGGTGGAATTTAAAGATTAATTTGAATATGAATTATGACCGCTGGGAAACGCCATGTATGGCTTTAGTACATATTTGCTACGTCTAATTATGTATTACAAAGCATTTTCTGTACGACACTAATGACACAACAGATTTTGAATGAGTTGTGGCAGTTTTGCTTGAAACCCTTTTCTGTCGGTGCATTTCAATGATATGAGTGTTATGTCAATTCCAGAAATTGTTATCAAAAATCTAAAAATGCGCTGTGGTTATAAAGTCTATACATTTCTTTTATGACTAAAAAGACATTAAAGCCACCCCCTACACACACATATTTTGTTTTCGAGTAGGAACATTTTCAGAAATAAAAAAGTCATTTAAACATTCAGTCGACTCTCTATCTCTTTAATTTAGGAACTGTCATTTCTCTGTTTAGAAAGAAAGCATTTACTTTGTGCACTGTCAGTGTTCAGTATGAATGGGAACTGAAACTTTTCCCCTTTCACCAGTGTAGTGTAGTGTAAGAGCTTAAGATTGTCCATTGTTTTCTGATATAGCCTATAACTAGGGCCAGACACAATCTGCGGACATTTGTTGCTATTTCTGCTGAAAATTTTGTAAAAAAAATCTGCAGATTTAGGCGGAATGAATTTTGGGAGTATCGTAACTAAAACTTAATATATAAAATAAAAATAAAACGTTTGTAACTTTTATTTAATGTTTGCAATGTAAATCCAATTAGATCCATTTATTTGGTAAACAAAGCAAGTCTCTCATATAATATATCTACTAAAAGACAGAAAATAATACTTCACAAAACGTATTGTAAATAAATCGAATGAACATTTTAATATTACTATTATTATATGGCAATAATATTAGAGAAATTAATTTAAAAACTGAATAAATATAAATGTACACACATTTACACAAGTAAATACAGACTCAATGGTGGGTTAAAAATCCTCAGATTTCTGTGCGTGCAGATTCCATGTGGGAATCTTACATTTACATTAAAAATGTAAAATTAAAAGAAATAAATTCACAAATAAAAAAAAAAAACTAGTTCACAAACTGTGTTACTCCTTTCCCCAGCAAATATTCTAACAAATTTTCACTCTATTTACCTCAGCTCTACTCTGATCGCTGGCAGACTGGTGACTGACTGTACAACAGCAAAGAAATAATAATAAACGTTCCATTTAAATTATTACATTTTAACTTTTTTTGGTCACACTTCATTTTGATGGTCCGTTTGTTACATTGCATCTACATGTCAATTAATTCTCATTAGATTATAAGTAGACTGTTAGGGTGGGGTTAGTGTGAGTTGACATGTACTTGCAAAGTTTCTTATAGTCAGCCAAATGTCTGTTGAAGGAGTTTATGAACAGATATTCAGCAGAGAGTCTACTCAAATGGACCATCAAAATAAAGTGTTAACCCCTTTTTATTTTATTTATTTTTTTACATTTGGCACTAGGGCAATCTGAAAAGTTGCTAAGTTGGCAACACGGGCTGGCAGTTTCTTTGATTGCATGTCTTGCTGTTTTTATTATGTACTTGATACAGCATTACCCTTACAAAAAATAACTGCAGTAAAACTGCAGTATATAGAAGAATAACGGCAATAAAATTAGGTACAATTGCAAAATTGCAATATAATGAAGTACAAACACAGTTCAGATACAGTACAATAAAGGTCAACAGCAGTACAAGTTGCAGTAAACTGCAGTAAAAACAAGTAAATTTGTCTTTACTGCACCTGTGCTGCTGTAGTCTAATATGCCAATGGTGTGGTAAGAACTGTACTGCACTTGTGTTTCAAGGGGTTTGTTCTTCCCTCTTCTGACAAAGGTCCAGTATTTGTTCCATACATTAGCTCATTTGTCTTATTTTTACTGTTATGCCATCATAAATGATCAAAATAACCCATCGAGGTTATTGAGGTCAAAGGCTTTAAGACCTAAAGTAAAACCTACAAGTAAAGTCAACTTTAACTGTATTGTTGTTAAATAGAGAAAACATTTTTACAAATAACTTGGATGTTATTCTTGGATGTTATTCTTTTTTTTAAACTGCAGTAATTTTTTGTAAGGATATGGAAGTCATTTCATGAATAAATAATCCTTTTTTAAAAGTTCCCGACCAAACAACTCTAATGAGCCGATTCTTTTTGTAGCAAATGAAAACCATATTCAGAATTAGAACCATAATGATTTGTTGTTTTTCTTTTATCCTCGGGTTTATTCCCCTGTGTCGAGTTGTTTTGCAGGTGAAGTCATGTGCTGTGGTCACATGAGTGTTGTCATATGATAAACCAGGAAATACAAACAGGTTGCTCTGGTTTTTTGCAACGGCATTATGTTTGGTCCCAGGGTAAATCGACCGACATCCCTTTGTAGTGCAGAAGTCATACTGACAGTCGTGATAGCGAGTCACTTTAGCTGACCGCAGTGAGCGCAATCACGTCTGCAAACATGCAAGTGACTCGGAGTCAGATATCGCTGTTTCTTTGTCTGCTATCATGCGCGTCAGTTATCGGGGCTCGATATACTCCTGACTGGACAAGTCTGGACTCCAGACCTCTACCTGGATGGTACGACGAGGTGAAGTTCGGCATCTTTGTTCACTGGGGGGTGTTTTCGGTGCCCGCTTTCGGTAGCGAGTGGTTCTGGTGGTACTGGAAGGGCGCACAATTACCCGATTACGTCCAATTCATGTTAAAAAACTACCCTCCAGGTTTCAGCTACGCGGATTTTGCGCCTGATTTCCACGCGCAGTTTTTCGACCCTGACGCTTGGGCTGATATCTTCGAGGCTTCCGGAGCGAAGTACGTACTTAAGCGTTTTTCGTTGATTCTTCCTGTATTTGTTTTAGTGGTTATTTCTAACTTCCCCCCCATAGATATGTTGTCCTAACATCGAAACACCACGAAGGCTTTACAAATTGGGACTCTCCAAACTCCTGGAACTGGAATTCTGTTGATGACGGACCTCACAGGGATCTTGTTGGAGATTTGGGCAATGCTATAAGAAAGAAGTAATGTGTGCTGTAATATGACAGTTTTGATATCTAATATATTTTAGGAATGTTCCGTAGATTTATATCTTGTTCAGAATGTTGTGGTTTTTGAAATATGATTAATATTTTATGGAAGTTTTGTTTTATTAAAGTATTTTTGTGTTACGCTAGGGGCTTGCATTATGGACTCTATCACTCTCTCTACGAATGGTTCAATCCCATCTACCTGAGTGACAAACAATCTGGTTTCAAGACCCAGGAGTATGTTGCAAAAAAAGCAATGCCTGAACTCTACGATCTGGTTAACAGGTAAATATAGGTGTCGGTCATATGATGACCGGCTAGAAAAGAAAAAAAAAAGCATTGGTTTATGACACAAGTCTCACAGTTTATGCGAAAAGATCAATCCTTGTCACACCCGTAGCCAGCCTGATGAAAGCGGTGGTACTTTTTTTCTAAAAAAAAAAGACCTTTTTGCAGCTATTCGCCTCTTTTTCTATTTAATTTTGAGATTTAAATACTTAATTTAGGTGACATTTTAATCACTATTTTTTAGCAGTTTTAGCTGGTCAGGTGGTCATCATAACTACACTTTTTGATGTACCAAAAATATTTCCTAAATATTTAGAATAAAAAATGACATATTTATTTTTATATTACACGTTTATTACAACATAATATCATTAGAAAAAAGTTTTAAATTAAAAAAATGTAGCCTATTGTCATTTATTAGGCAAATAACAAACTGGCCAGCACATTCAACTTTCTTCAGTCAGAATTAGGCATAGGACGACAACCGTTTTCAAGGTATACTGCGGTTTGGAAAAGTCAAGGTTTTAAAACTGCCAGAATTTTCTGTAATACCATTTCTAAAGTATGTGTAATGTAATTTTTTTTTCTCTTTTGAAAAACCATGTCTTCAGCAGAAAATATCTCCAAAGATGCCATTTTAAATTGTAAAGAAATCTGTGTTTTTGAAACTAATGAAGACAGAAGTCAGTGATTCGTTTAAATTATTTAGCCTGACACGTTCAAGTGGTGCTCACTGCAGAGCTGAGCTCTAGCAAGGGGGAGCTTGAGCTCCAGCTCCTCCTTCCTTGCACCTCTTCTACGAGTGATGTCACTGGGGGTTGGGGTTAGGGGTGGGGTGGGTGTACGCATTAAAACAGCTTACAGGAGGAGGAGCGAGAGCTTAAACTCTCCCTCGCTGGAGCTCAAATGGCTCTGCAGCGAGCAGTGTCTCGACACGTTTACTGCTCAAAAATATTTTAAATCTTTCACAAAATGAAATATATTATGTTCAAAGGGGAAAAAAGTTTTTGTTTTTACCCAGACATTTAAAAAGAACTTATTTAAGAGTAGTAATCGCAAGACCAAAATACAGTGAAACAATCATATTTTTATCCAAGGTTATCATACCATCAGAATCTTATACCGGCCCATGCCTAGTCAGAATTTGTCCATTTTAATAATAATAATCATAAAAATAATAATAATTTAGAGCTTCATCATTTTTCTAGCCTCTCTTCATTGATAACAACAATTGCCAAAATAGTATTCAAACTGATTTTATTATGGGAAGCTTTTGGTGCTTTTCACACTTTTTTTGTTGCTCATGTTTATGTTCATGAATTCCACTTGGTCTTAATGCCTTTTTCGATGGGTTATTTTCACTATTTATGATGGCATAGCAGTCAAAACGGGACAAATTAGCTCATGTATGGGAAAAACTCTGGACCTCTGGTTTTTGTTTTAGGTACAAGCCAGACTTGATTTGGTCTGACGGCGACTGGGAAGCCCCGGACACTTACTGGAACTCTACAGAATTCCTCGCCTGGCTCTACAATGACAGTCCAGTCAAAGTGAGATCATCACATCATGTCTTTATTATTGTGAAAGACCATGCTTTAAGATCATGAACATGAATTCTTCTGCTCCTTATAGGACATAGTGGTGACCAATGACAGATGGGGGAACGGATGTTACTGCAAACATGGAGGTTACTACAACTGCAAGGACAAGTTCAGTCCTGGAGAGCTGCCCAATCACAAGTGGGAGAAATGCCAATCAGTGGACACAATATCATGGGGGTATCGCAGAAATATGAAGCTGAGTGAGCTGATGGATCTGCCAGCGCTTATAAAAGTGAGATGTGATATGAATGTTCATGCATTATCTAATGAATCAAGTGCATTTTACCCTCTCATACTGTATATATGTGGTGAACGCAGGACCTGGTCTACACTGTGGCTTTAGGTGGGAATTACCTGTTGAATGTGGGGCCCATGGCAGATGGTGTGATCGCTCCTGTGTTTGAGGAACGTCTCAGGGGAATTGGAGCCTGGCTGCAGATCAACGGTGAAGCCATATATGCAACGAGTTCTTGGAGAGTTCAAACTGAGAATGCCACTGTTCCTGTCTGGTGTGTTCACATATCTTTCTATAACTTACGGTCACATACATTCAAGGCTAAAGTTTCTGGTCTCACACTGACATGTCCGTAAATCCATCACATGAAGTCATAAATAATTTTAATAATGAAGTGTCTGTTTATAAAAAATGTTTATCCTATGATCTGCATAAGTGTTTACCTTACTTCCTTTGCCTGATTCAGAAGTCCTAGGCTATATTTACAAAACAGTTTCAACAAACAATGTAAAACGTTTTGTTTTGGCTGTTCATTTACTTGACAATTGTGTTTTTGGGGATCTTTAAATGCAACCTGGTTTCAGAGTGCACATTCTTAAACATAGCCTTATTTTGTCCACATAAACGACAACAATGTAGGTTTATGAAAAGGTGATATCATGGACACTACGTGTTCTACATGTATGCGAGAGTTTTTGACACATCCAAAGTAAGAATGACAGGTTACAGGACTGTATGTGCACAGATGCTTTTTACAAAGAGACATTGTGGTCTGGAATGCATGACACAGCATTTGTTTTTAGCATTTTTTGCATATCATAGATGGGGGGTCTGTTTGACAATATTAATTTGTCATCTGTACATACAATTTTGTACCATTTTTATGTGGAGCCAGATCAGTCTCAGAAATAATACATTTAAAAAATAAAATTCATACATGCACAGAAAAATTCTAATTTACAAAATCCAATTCGTACATATCTTAACACACAATTCATGAATTCACAAGTGAAAATCATAAATATTTTCTCCAAATGAATTGAATTTGTGCATTTGTGAATCGTGTTTTGAATTCACGAATTGGATTTGTATATTTCTGAATTTAAGAATTGGATTTGTGTATTTTTCAATTGTGATTTGAAATTACAAATTGGATTTGCATAGTTTTTAATAGTTTTTTTTATTTACGAATTGGATGTGTATTTTTTTTATCATTTTCGACTACGAATTGGAATTGTGTATTTTTGAATTGTGTTTTAAATTAATTAATTAAATTTTCTATTTTTGAAACAGTTTTTTGAATTTAAGAAATGGATTTGCGTATTTTTAAATCGTGTTTTAAATTTACGAATTGGATTTGCGTATTTTTTTAAAATAATTTTTTAATTTACGAATTGGATGTGTATTTTTAAATAATTTTTGGACTTTGTGAATTGGATTTGTGTATTTTTGAATCGTGTTTTGAATTGATGAATTAAATTTGTGTATTTTTGAATTGTATTGTGAATTTACTAATTGGATTTACGTATTTTTGAATCTCTTTTTTATTTTTATTTATTAATTGGATTTGTGTATTTTTGAATCGTGTTTTGAATTTACGAATTGGATTTGCTTATTTATGAATCGTGTTTTGACTTACAAACTGGATTTTGTAAATGTGAATTGTGTTGTAGATGGGTGAATTTTATTTTGTATGTATTATTTTTGAGACTGATCTGGCTTCATAGTTTAAATGCATCATCATATAAAGAATAACCTTAGTTTAGGTTTTCAGACTCACACAATATTTTAATATAAAATTTTCCTTCAATTTCAGGTATACAGCAAAAAAATCCACTGTGTATGCGATCTTCACTGCCAATCCCATGCAGAACACCTTTCAGCTTTCTGCGCCCAACACCACCGACAGCACAGTGGTAAATATTTATAGATCGTACATTTTCAGAATTATTAATTTTTAATATAACTTGTATGATATTAATGATTTATTCTGTGTTTAGGTGACTTTATTGGGGAGCCCTAAACCTTTGAAATGGGCTCCTCTGCAGTCATCAGGACTGATGGTGGTTCTGCCTGAGCTGCCATTCTCACCCGCTGATGCCTGGACCCTCAAGATGGAAGGGGTGGCATAGCGCTTTTAAAAACATTTTAGATTTTAATGTCATTTGTTTTAAGGCAGATTTGTATAAATAAATTTTTACAATGGATTATATGATTTCATTAATCAGTAAAAATGACAGTCTGAATGACAAATTGTGATTTATTGATTTTTGTGGGGGTTTTCTAGATGCTAATGCCATTTTATGATGCGTCTAAAACTGACAAAATCCTCAAATTGTCAATAAATTTATTCATTCTTTGTAAGATGTGTGGACTGTGTGTCAGTGGTAATTGTTAATTGAATAATATAAATTATTTGCTGACTTTTTAATGAATTTAGATCTAAATTTGAATAATGAATATTGTTTGGGTTTAGTACAAATACATGACTAATGATGACGGTGAAGCTTTACTGTTGACTCTTTAGGAATCATATTTGTGGTATTTGATTATTTATTATGGAATCAGATCAGTCTCAAAAATAATACACTTACAAAATAAAACTCATCCATGCGCAACACAATTCACATTTACAAAATCCAGTTTAAGCAAATCCAATACAGATGTTCAAAACATGATACAAAAATAAACAAATCCAATTTGTAGATTCAAAAAACAATACAAAAAAATCGCAAATTCAATTCGGAAATTCAAAAGTGATTCAAAAAAACGATTTAAAGACACATTCAATTCGTAAATTAAAACAATTAATTTAAAAAATACACAAATCCAATTTGTAAATTGAAAAAAAGATAAAAAAGACGCAAATCTAATTTGTAAATTCAAGAAACGATTCAAAAATTTACAAATCCAATTCATAATTAAAAAAAAAAAAAGATTCAAAAATATGCTAATTTAATTCGAAAAAAAAAAAAAAAATTCAAATCTACGCAAATCCAGTTTGTAAATTCAAAAATACACATATCCAATTCATAAATAATAATAAAAAAGATTTTATAATATGCAAATCTAATTGGTAAATTCAAAAAACAATTCAAAAATATGCAAATCCAATTCGTTAATTTAAAAATACCAAAATCCAATTTGGAAATAAAAAAAAGATTTAAAAATATGCAAATCCAATTCAGAAATTACAAAAAAAATTATCCAAACATATGCAAATTCAATTCATTCATTCAAAAAAAGATTCAAAAATATACAAATCAAATTTGTAAATTCAAAAAACGATTAAAAATACACAAATCCAATTCGTTAATTTAAAAATACCAAAATCCAATTTGGAAATAAAAAAAAAGATTTAAAAATATGCAAATCCAATTCAGAAATTACAAAAAAATTATCCAAACATATGCAAATTCAATTCATTCATTCAAAAAAGATTCAAAAATATACAAATCCAATTTTTAAATTCAAAAAACGATTAAAAATACACAAATCCAATTCGTTAATTTAAAAATACCAAAATCCAATTTGGAAATTAAAAAAAAAGATTTAAAAATTTGCAAATCCAATTCAGAAATTACAAAAAAATGATTTAAACATATGCAAATCCAATTCGTAAATTTAAAAAACGATTTAAAAACACGCAAATCCAATTTGTAAATTCGAAAAACAATTTAAAAAGTATGTAAGTCCAATTCAGAAATAAATAAAAAGAAACTATCCAAAAAACGCAAATCCAATCTTTAAAAAAAATGATCAAAAAATACACAAATCCATTTAGTTAAAAAAAAAATGATTAAAAATATGCAAATCTAATTCGTAAATTCAAAAAATGATACAAACATATGCAAATCCAATTTGTAAATTCAAAACACAAATACACAAATCCAAATCATTTGCCGAAAATATTTATGATTTTCACTTGTGAATTTATGAGTTGTGTTTACAGATATACCAATTGGATAAATGTGAATTGTTCTGTAAATGTGAAACTGATCTGGCTCCATATTTAAGAGCATATTTGTTCATGCCACCATGAACCTAAAAACATGCCAAACACTTTTTGAATTACCCTTTTTCTTGCTTATATAGGCTATTACTTTTGCTATTTTAAAAAATATGTAGGTTAACTTTTTCTCTAAGAAGTAATTTGCAAACATTTTGTTTATAAATGGCCAAGTATGTATCTGGCAGTTCCCTTTTTACAAAAGGAAGCATTTGCAGTGGTAGTGAATGCGGATGTGAACTGAAACCCTTCACCACTGAAGCCTGATTCCGAGACAAATGCTAAATTCACTGGGTTCTCGCTCTCATTCACATTAACCTACCTACATCCCTTTTTTTTGCTGAGTTTTTATTTATTTTTTTATTTTTATGGGGGGCTGGTAAGGTAAGACATGTGGTCACATGTGGGATGACGTTTGATTAACCAGGAAATACAAACTAGCTGCTGGAGTCTGCATTATTTTAAATCATAAAGGTTTGTCAGGATACAGTTCTCTTGGCATTCGTGCTTATGTTACACTTTAGTTTCACAGATTTACTGACCTCAGAGCATTTGAGCTGTGATCAAACATGCAAGTGACTCGGAGTCAGATATCGCTGTTTCTTTGTCTGCTATCATGCGCGTCAGTTATCGGGGCTCGATATACTCCTGACTGGACAAGTCTGGACTCCAGACCTCTACCTGGATGGTACGACGAGGTGAAGTTCGGCATCTTTGTTCACTGGGGGGTGTTTTCGGTGCCCGCTTTCGGCAGCGAGTGGTTCTGGTGGAACTGGAAGGGTGAACACGACTTTAAGTATATCCTGTACATGGTGAAAAACTATCCTCCTGGTTTCAGCTACGCGGATTTTGCGCCTGATTTCCACGCGCAGTTTTTTGACCCTGATGCTTGGGCTGAGATCTTCGAAGCTTCCGGAGCAAAGTGGGCTAACGTTACTGCTTATTTTGACTAGTTATTCTTCATGTGTTTATTTAGGTGTTTGTCAATTTATTTTGGCATTTTTCATAGATATGTGGTCCTTACATCGAAACATCACGAAGGCTTCACAAACTGGGGATCCCCGACTTCCTGGAACTGGAATTCTGTTGATAATGGACCTCACAGAGATCTGGTTGGAGATTTAGGCAATGCGGTAAGAAAAAGGTAATGTGTAGTCGTGGTTAAATTGCAACAAAGGCAACAGTATCTCTTCAAATCGAAAATAAACCTAAACCTGTTTTTCTTTGAGGGGAAACCCGCTACAATTCTTAATAATATAACAGATAAACTAGTGCAAAAGTGAGTCATATGTTACAATTTAAAAAGGCATGTTCAATATTATAGATGTCTTCTTAGTTTCACTGTTTTGGAAATTTAAGAATAATATTAAAGTTATTTAGGTCAATTTAAAGTAATATTTGGTATTGGCATCATCAAACAGAATAAAATGTAACAAACTGTGCTGGAGTTAAATAATCTACAAACAATCATCTTATTAGTCGCGGGTTTTTAAAAAATGTTAAACTTTCAACATTTATTAAAAAATGAGACTATGAATTTTATATCTCACGTTTTATAGAAACAACATCACAGAGAAACCCCTTACTTGAACATACTAATAGTCATTGCAATTTTGCTATGTTATAATATTACAATAATACAGTGCATCCGGAAAGTATTCATAGTGCTTCACTTTTTACACATTTTTTTATGTTACAGCCTTATGCCAAAATGGATTAAATTCATTAATTTCCTCAAACTTCTACACACAATACTCCATAATAACAATGTGAAAAAAGATTTTTTGATTTGTTGAAAATTTAATGAAAAAAAAAAAAAAAAAAACAAAAACTGAAAAATCACATGTACATAAGAATTCACAGCCTTTGCCGTGAAGCTCTAAATTGAGCTTGGGTACATTCTATTTCCACTGATCATTCTTGAGATGTTTAGCAGCTTAATTGGAGTTCACCTGTGGTAAATTTAGTAGATTGGACATGATTTGAAAAGGGATACACCTGTCTATGTAAGGTCCCAGGGTTGACAGTGCATGTCAAAGCACAAACCAAGCATGAAGACAAAGGAATTGTCTGTAGACCTCTGAGACAGGATAGTCTCGAGGCACAAGGCTGCGGAAGGTTACAAAAAAATTTCTGCTTCTCTGAAAGTTCCAATGAGCACAGTGGCCTCCATCATCTGTAAGTGGAAGATGTTTGGAACCACCAGGACTCTTCCTAGAGCTGGCAAGTTATTTAAGCTGAGTGATCGAGGGAGAAGGGCCTTAGTCAGGGAGGTAATCAATTACCCGATGGTCACTCTGTCTGAGCTCCACCGTTCTTCTGTAGAGAGAGGAGAACCTTACAGAAGGACAACCATCTGTGCAGCAATCCACCAATCTGGCATCAAAAAGGCATCAGAAGGACTCTTAGACCATAAGAAACAAAATTCTCTGGTCTGATGAGACTAAAATTGAACTCTTTGGAGTGAATGCCAGGCGTTACATTTGGAGAAAACCAGGCTTCACAACAACTCTGTGAATGTCTTTGAGTGGCCCAGCCAGAGCCCAGACCCAAATCCTGTTGATCTCTGGAGAGATCTGAAAATGGCTGTACACAGTCACTTCCCATCCAACGAAGGAATGGGCAAAAATTTCCAAAGACAGGTGTGCCAAGCTTGTGGCATCATATTCAAAAAGACTTAAGGCTTTAATTGCTGCCAAAGGTGCATCAACAAAGTTTTGAGCAAAGGTTGTGAATAATTATGTACATGTGATTTTTCAGGTTTTTTATTTTGAATAAATTTGCAATAATTTGCAATTATGGGGTAGTGTGTGTAGTATTCTGAGGAAATAAACAAATTTCATCCATTTTGGAATAAGGCTGTAACATAAAAAAAAATCGAAATACTTAAAAAAGCGAATACTTAAATAATTTCTGGATGCACTGTATAATATTGAGTTGTTCAAGTATTTTCTACCAAATAAAGTGGTTTAATAATGAAAATTGAAGAGAACCATTTACACATTTAGAAATATTGTCAGATTTTAATTAATATTAGATGTGTATACAATGAACAATATGTTAATATAATTTTTTGACACAGTTATGTTAAAGTATTTGCAAATTCAATGTGCTGTACTAGTCTTAAAAGAAGCCTTCTACCTCATAAAGGACAACAGTACAAACTTTAATTAGAAAAAAAAAAAACTGTATTTCAAAAATGGAAAAAAAATCTGATAAAAAATAAGGTAAGAAATTGAAACTTCAATTGACCTTATGCATGATTCCTGTGTCATGTCATTCTATGCTTTCTGTATTTTAAGATTTGCATTGTTCACAATCAGTGATATACACTTCCTGATTCCTGATACACTTCCAAAATTTGAATTGGATCACATGCTGGACAAGGAACGCTGCATTGCATTGTCTCTAATCTTTAATGTTTCAAAACCAAGCATAAACTCTTAGGAAATCATTCCTTTCCTGTAGCACCTCCTAAACCTTTGAGTTCTTTCCCTCTATTTATCAGGCAGGCACAAGGATTGCCTGTTTTCAAACCACACCTGTTGAAGTTTTGCTTATTTATTTTGTTTTATGGTTTCTTAAGCATTTTTAATTGTATTTTAAGTCTTGTTTGAGTTTTCAGTCTTCTCTACAGCACTTTAGGTGTATTTAAATTGCCTTTATAAACAAAGTTAGATTGATTAATTGAAAATATGACAGTTCTCAGCTGCTGTCCTATTAAGTTTAAATGTCTTTTCATCCCGTTTTTTACTTGAACAACTAAGTAAATGCTTAGAGACCATTTAAACCATAACATTCTTATTATAAATTAAGTATCAGTTGATATCAGTTGAGTCTGGATCATTTGACCATGAGCTACAGAACACGTGATTTGTAGAGTCACTGGAGAGTTTTACTACAATAGAGTAAAAGTTTATCAACTGCATTTGTTTTTAAGGCATGTGACCGTGAGCATTTCACAGTTTAAAACGTTTGGGCACAAGAAATTGTGGATACGATGAAGACTATATGGTGGTGTTACAATTGCACTGCAAAAAAGAAGCTTTTCCACAAATTTTTTAATGGTTTCTTGACCAAATAGTTAAATTACAAACTGAAAACAAGATTATTTTGCTTGTTTTAATGAAAAACTCACTCATTTTGAATTATTATTTCTGAAAGTTTTTACTTGATTTAAGCATTTTTAGATACTTCGACTATAAACAAGACAAAAACTTTGGGATTGTGATTATGCAATTTATGTACTTAAAAAGACTTTGCAGAATAACATCAAATACAGCGATTCAAACCATCTAGTGAAACTGTGTTTGTATTGCAGTACATATCGCAGAAAAATAAAATATTACAATATCAGATTTTTCCAAAATCATGCAGCCCTAATTTATGCTACAAATTGCTGCATAATTATTATTGCAATAAACAAGCTTATGATATCAGTCAGCAATGTTGTGTAAAATATTAAAATACTGTGTTTTTGTAAAATATTAAAATACTGTCGGAATTGCAAATTCTTATATGCACTCTCAGAAAAAAGGTACACGGTGGTACACGTAATGTTCCTTAAGGAACAGTTTTGTACTTTTGTAGAAGATTGCACCTTATATAGTACAAAAAAGACCTCTTATGATACTGTTCTGTACCTTTTATGGTACAATTTAAATGAAGGTACACAATTGTTCTCATAAAAAAGTTACGTATGTGTTGGACAACTTCTTTATTACAATGTTTATGAAAATAAATATTACTGTATAGGCAAAGTAATTTTTTAAATAATTTCCATATTAAAACATGAATCATCATTTAAAAGCGTATGTTTAAAGAAACATAAACATTAATTATTAAGTTAAAACAAAACAACTGGTAAAACAAAACTAGGCATTGTAAACTAAACATTCATTCATTCATTTTCTTTTCGGCTTAGTCCCTTTATCAATCTGGGGTCGCCACAGCGGAATGAACCGCCAACTTATCCAGCATATGTTTTACGCAGCGGATGCCCTTCTAGCAGCAACCCATCACTGGGAAACCCACACACACTCATTCGCACACATACATACACTATAGACAATTTAGCCTACCCAATTCACCTGTACCGCATGTCTTTGGACTGTGGGGGGAAACCGGAGCACCCGGAGAAAACCCATGCAAACGCAGGGAGAACATGCAAACTCCACACAGAAACGCCAACTGACCCAGCCAAGGCTCGAACCAGCAACCTTCTTGCTGTGAGGCGACAGCACTTCCTACTGCGCCATTGCGTTGCCCCGTAAACTAAACATTTAAGGCATTTTTAATAAACATTTGGTAAGCATTTTCTGAAAAATACAGTTTCATTATTGATATTTTGGTGTTTGCTTTCCACTACACATGTGAGCTGGCGAAAGTCCTGCATATGCGAAGTGTTCATGCAGACATTTTAGTATTGTCAAACTAATCAAACATTGTGCACATCTCGTTACAATACTTTTGCATAATTTTATTTCTATTTTAAAATTAAGTAAATTAAATGAACTTTTAAGTGATTAAAATGCTATTGTGTGAAATTGGAGAAAAATGTTTTATATTGTACATGGGAGAATGTATTTCTGTAACATTTTTGTGAAAAGTGTTGTGACATGTTTATAAAAATACAGATCTTTTGATTTATGTTAAAGTGTTTTTTTTTTTTTTTTTTTTTACCTTTTTATAAATGGAAAAAGTGCATTTACACACACACACACACACACACACACACACACACACACACACACACACACAAAAAAAAAACATTGTTTAAAAATGTATTTGATGTTTTATATTTACTGAAAACCCCTTTTGGATATAGCAAAATGCCTTTTAATAGTTCTTAAAGGAACTCATTTGACACTGTTAAGGTACAAAATGTCACTGTAGTGGTACCTTCATGGATCAGATTTGTACCTTTGAAGTTACAATATCGTATCTGCAGGTTTTAAAAACCAGAGGTACATTTTGGTTTCCCATTGTACAAATCATGTCCTTAAAGGTACAAACTGCAACGGTACAAATTTGTTTCTTTGTCTTAAGGTACAATTCTGTTCCATAAAAAGGTACTGCCCCAGTGACAAGGGTTTGTACCTTCTTTGGTACAACATTGGACCATTTTTTTCTGAAGAGTGCAAAATACAATTTGATTTTCTCATACATGCTAAAAATGTTGTATTTCTTAAATTAGGTCTCTGCACTATGGACTCTATCACTCGCTGTATGAATGGTTCAATCCTATCTACCTGAGTGACAAACAATCTGGTTTCAAGACCCAGGAGTATGTTGCAAAAAAAGCAATGCCTGAACTCTACGATCTGGTTAACAGGTAAATATGAGTCAGTCATGTGATGAAAAAACATTGGTTTATGACACCAATCTCACTGCTCTGATCTTAATGTGTAAAGATTAACCTTTACGGTCATATTGTTTACATTAATAAAACAGCTGATGCTTTTGCTGTTTCAGGTACAAGCCAGACTTGATTTGGTCTGACGGTGACTGGGAAGCCCCGGACACTTACTGGAACTCTACAGAATTCCTCGCCTGGCTCTACAATGACAGTCCAGTCAAAGTGAGATCATCACATCATGTCTTTATTATTGTGAAAGACCATGCTTCAAGATCATGAACATGAATTCTTCTGCTCCTTTTAGGACATAGTGGTGACCAATGACAGATGGGGGAACGGCTGTTACTGCAAACATGGAGGTTACTATAACTGCAAGGACAAATTCAGTCCTGGACAGCTGCCCAATCACAAGTGGGAGAAATGCCAATCAGTGGACACGATATCATGGGGGTATCGCAGAAATATGAAGCTGAGTGAGCTGATGGATCTGCAAGCGCTTATAAAGGTGAGATGTGATGTGAATGTTCATGCATTATCTCAGTCAAGTGCATTTTAACCTCTCATACTGTATATATGTGGTGAACGCAGGACCTGGTCTACACTGTGGCTTTAGGTGGGAATTACCTGTTGAATGTGGGGCCCACGGCAGATGGTGTGATCGCTCCTGTG